>NW_010268752.1:0-46458 GCF_000690775.1 Eurypyga helias
GCTCTCTATCCATTCTCCACCCAGTGTCTTTGGGGACATCCAAGAATTTGCAAAATCACTGAATGCATTGTCAAGATGTGGAGTTTGCTGGGATATTCAAAAGCCAACTGGACGCAAGCCTGATGAGCCTGCTCCAACTGACCCTGCTATGAAGAGGTGGGAGGGCTGCTCCAACCTCAAATATTCTACGACTGTGAGAGTATTCCCTGGCCTCTCCAAGCATGCGAGCATGTTTGTACAGTTACCTCACAGGTAATATTGCATTTCTACTTGGCTATTTAAGACAAATCAGGAAACAGTAACGTTCTAAGCTTTTATCTTGCCTGAGGTGTGGTGAGAAACATTTTAGGGTGGAGAAACCCACTGTCCCTCTTGCATCTTGGGATGCTTCTTATCTTCTTGAAACTATCTTCTGCTTTACAAGAAACGTGAGTACAGTTTGTGCCTCGTAAACTCGATGCCATAAACAAGGATATTTCCATTAGCACGTGCTTCTTTTCTAAGTCAATGTGACAGAAACAGGCTGTGGGAGAGACGCCTTTCAGCACATAGCTGTCATTTTCTTGATGCACTGTCCAGATCTGGCTTAGGTACAGCGACCACAGTGGGTTGTTCTGCTTGCTCAGTATTTGTTAAATGTTAACAGTGGGCTTGGAACTTACAAGGTTAAGGGAGGGCTTCCCTGTGGCTCTTTCATAACTTAAAGATAAACCTAGGGAGAAAAAAACAAAATAATACAAAGCCCTCACAAAAAAACATGGAACACCCAAAGACTTGTAACAGAACACTAGTGTAAGTATTTTAAAACTCAAACACCTTTGTTTTTCCTCAGATGAAGACTGACATCAAAGAAAGCAGTAAGTGAGAGCTGGTTCTGAGGGCATGTGAGGAGAAATCACCCTGAAGTAGGGAAGAGAAGGAGGTAGCAGTGGAAACACAGGGCATCACCACCGCTTTCCTACCCACGGGGCTTTTCAGCCTCCGTGGAATATTCCCGTGTCCCGCTCAGCGCTCCTGTGTCACATAACACTGACACTCTTTGGCACAGGGGCAGTTTGTTTTCACTATCCTTACAATAGCACGGGTCTTTCCTTTTCATCTGCATTGCCCTGACCTCCCTTTTCTCCTTCCCTCCCCCCAATCAAACAATTATCATGAGATGCAGGAAGAACCTTGTTGTGGTTCTGCTGCTCATAACACAGTTTGCTCTGTGAATACTTCCTGTGCACCCTGCCAACATGGCACCTCTCCAAGACATAAGACGGGTGTTTGGGAGATGGTCACACAAGCATGATACTTCCTACTACGACCGCTCTGCCCTTCAACTCCTTTCGCCTTACTATGGGCAAGGGCTATAAATACCAAATGGCATGGATGAAACGAAGAGGGAGGCTGCCTGGTTGTACCAGTAGGAGTGTTCGCAGCGGGGTGGATTGCTGCCCTTCAGATAAGCAGGGATACACAAGACCCTCGCTAAAAGGTCATTAAGGTGATCTTCAATGCACTTCACACAAAAAAGAATTTATGTGAAACTTAAATTTCAGAAGAAGTGAAATAAACTGTCTGTTCTTGCATAGTAAATTCAATTCTCCTGTTATTTGCACACTTAAATGAACACTGGGAAAAATTTGCAAAGCTTCAAAATATGGACTGAAGGCTAATAGGAGGTTTTACAGAACCCAGGTACTGTAAAATACACAATAGGGACAAAGGAAAGACTTTAGTCTTGTACAAGAGTCCCTGGTGTTCCCTTTCTATAGTACTTACATGTTAACTCCAGGAGCTGTATGACTTGTTGATGCATAGCAATTTTTCTTACAGTTTACTCTCATCCTCATAGTTCTCCTAAATGCTACTTACGGAACAACAAGAGAGGAAACGGATTAACGGCAATACCTCTCTACTTGACCCACGTAACTTCAGCAAAAAACCAAGTATGCCTAAAAAAACTTGACACAGGAAATGCACAAGAGAAGCAATCCGAGAAAAGATGGAGAAGATAAATATGGCAGAAAAAAGGATGACTGGAAAGAACAAATGAAATATCGGGGGAAAAGCAGATTTGACATGGCAGGCATACGACAAAGGAATATGAGGCTTTGGTGATGAAGACAGGAGGACTAAACTTCATGTATAAGGCAATAAATCCTACCAAAAGAGACAACACAGAAGCAGAACATTTCAAAGACAGCATAGTTGAACACATACTCTGGAGTCCATGAAAGGCATCTGGAGAGGGGAACCGAGACCAGTTTTAGTTAAGAGACAAACACACAGGCGAGGTTTTCAGTTGTGTGAACAAAAAAGTGTGGAACGCAAGTAAAAGCCAGCTGAGGGCATGATGACAGCACTTGGAGCCCCACGGCCTCCTACCTGCTTCAAAGCACCGTGCCGTGTGTTAAGTGTGACCTCTGACATGGCCTGAGAGGTGGCCTTTCCCTCTGCGACAGTCCTAGCAGTAGAGGTATTTTAGCTCATGAAAGGGGATGAAACAGAAAAGTCAAAAAATTAGAGTTATTTCATCTGCTTGTGAATTTAATTACATAGCCTACTGTTTACTCATCTTTTGTCACATATTCCGGTGCTTAACAATGGGAAAACAAAATTCACTGTGGCAATTTACAGGAATCTCCTTATCTGAACTTGGGCTACAACCCACAGTAATTATGAGCAGTGTGTGGCAATATTTTCACTATTTAGGACAGGAAGTGAAAAATACCAAACACATCTAAAATTGCATTAGGGATTTGTGCAGACAGAAGGTAATTACACAAAGTGGACTTTGGCCAAGACTCTCAGAATATGAAGCGATCTCAGAACCTTGTGGAAATTACCACGGGATCTTTAATACCAAGCAGGCTAAATCTTTGTTTTGATTGTCCTAAAAAAGATGCCTTCTCTAACAGCACATTGTCCCTTTGCTCCCAGATTGACAGCATCATCACACTCCAAAATTAGATGGCACATCCTACACTGCACCACATATGTGGAAAAACAGAAACAAACACACAAAAAACCCCCCAAAACCACAGTAATTTAATCACAGGAGTAGATATCTCAAGTGTTTCACATGCACAGAATTACTTGCTTCCCCTTCTAATTTATTTCAGATTGCTAAGAGATTTCTTATTTTAGGTCAGCGCTATGACAATGGAAGGATGCCAACGTAACCTTCATTTTCTTAATTAGCATTTAACAAGAAGTTTGTCCTCCTCTACTAGAAAGATTTCCTTCCATAAGGAAGAATAACCTTGAACAGAAGACAAAACTAAGCCAGGGAGAGGAGAAAAATTAAACTGAAGCTCCTGATATATTTGCATGCCTTTAAATTATATTTGTTTGCATACCCTGAAAATTTAAATAAAATAGATCTGAGTAAAAAATGCCTTCATCTCCCAGACGCAAGCCCAGCACTGTGCCTGTATTCATAACTACTCTGGGGAAAACCGACCACAAAGAAAGTCCCTCTTTTACACATGCTTCCTACCCTGGACCATGTGCTCACTGTTTATCTAGTCTGGAAACAAAAATGCCAGAAAAAAGCAATCACAAGGCAGATGGCTGGTTTCACTAATCTGACCCTATTTCTTCCAAGTAAATCTAGTCAACTGTTAAAACAGTGATGTCCCCAATAATCCACCATTCCTATAATACTTAGATTTGCATATTTAGGTTAGAAATGCCCGGCATAGCTGGATTAAGATTTTTTCCCCCCAGTAAAACAATGCTTTGTCATAAATTCTACTCCAGAGACCGCGCCGATTCTTAAACCTGATGTGTCCAGGCACTGAAAACCTGAGTGGAAGCGTGCCCCCAAAACATTCGTACCAGCCTCACCTCCACAGCTGAAACACGTTTGGAAGTTTCCTTTTAGTCTACTTACACCCGAGCGTAAAGAGTGACAAATGCAAAGATTCTCGCTGGAGCCGCCCCCACGATAACAGATGACAAGATGCAGCACAAGCTTCATCTCTTGCTAATTAAACGAATCAATTAAGAGACTATTGTTGCAACTGTGTAACTGCTGTTCTATAGTGGCAATAACAACCCCACGGGGAGGTCTTTTAGTACATTAAAATGCTGTCCTCCACAACTCCATCTGATATTATTAGAAACAGTTATTTGCGTCTTGCTGTCATATTAGCAGCAAAGGCAAATTATGGAAATATGCAGACCAGAATGGTGCCAGTATGAGATCAGGTTTGGTTTTCAGCCTCCAAGGGAACAATTGCTGAAATTCCAAAGTTCCCTAAAGTTCTTTAATGGAACTGATAAATCTATCAGCACAGCATCCATTTAGATTCTAGGTAAGGGTCACATATTTGCATACTTTCCTGCTAAGCTGATACAATTCAACTAGATAAATTATCATATTAAGTTTACCCTCCTGAGTTAAACTGATGGAGTTCAAAATTGTTTTCGATGGTTGTCATTAATCGCTGTTACATCCTAAATGCTCACTCTGAAATCTAATTGTGCTGGTGTGCCAAGGGTCATATTAATAGCATTTTTAATGTTAAATCTTTGTAAAACATGTTTATTTTACTGATGTTACCGCTGAAGCCTAGAAGACTAACGAGAAGCAAAGTATATTTATTATCAATAAAAACTTCATTTAAAATTTACATTCAGAGACTTAAATTAGCTTTACTAACTTCATTGTGCCTTTGTTTCATTAAGATCCCTGGTTAAGCTTCAAAGCCATATAAATTAATACCTCCTGAACAGCTCCTGGGTATATGCCAAAGTTGCAGCCATCAAAAAGCTGTTTAAAAACATGGGCTACACATATGTTTATTATTTGGCAGTAGGCATAATCTTCAGAAGAAAACACTAGAACTTCACTGTGATGTAACAGTTCTGATACAGTTAAAAAAAACCAAAAAATATTTCTTCAGCCAAATAAAGCAACTAATAATTATTTCAATGTTGGAAAACCTTAGTCTATCGAAGGAAATCCCTTGATATACACTTGGGTAATCTGTCCACTTGTGTTCCAAGAAGTTACAGGCTAATCAATCAAGGTCAGTCATGGTCCGTAAAGCATTACTGAGCTCAGTAAGAAAGAAAGTAGTCAAATGAGCTATGGAAAAATCAGAAATCTTTATTTTTCCATTTGCTTATTTTCAAGGGGCGTAATTTATTACAAGAAAAGACCGCTACGCTACAGATAGCACACACACTACAGAATCCACCAACGTTACGGCCATTCATGGGAGTTCTGACCTACTTATAAAGGTAATCACACATCTTTTCCTCTGCAAATTAAAACTTGAACTGAAAACTGAAGAAAAGGCCAAGATTAAAAATTAGCAAATAAAAAGCAAAACACTAGAATCTAAACCTAACAGTTCATTTCCAGTTTGGTTATGTAAGAAAGCAAGGCCTGCAATCCAGATTTCTGCCTCTTAATCCCCATCCCCACCCTCATTCCATCTAATTATCCCATTTGCACCGGCATACAGTATTTTAACCTGCTGATCCATTTCAACTAAATTTGAAGAAAAAGCAGTTAAGTCCAACTACCTGTGAGTACTGTAGGAACCATTACGATGTTTCCACATCGCTCTGAAAAGCACTGGCTGTGTTAAGGAAACAAGAGACCTAAATCCATGCTCCAGCTAAGGGTAGGTTGGCAGCAGCCCCTTGGCCATCCGACAGCCACGTATGCAGCTTCAGCTTCCCCCTGACACCACCGCCTCTCGCTCAGGAAGGCCTCAGGCAAAGGCTACAAGAAGTTGTTCTGTGAGAACCTGTGGCACTTGCGGTTTCTTTTAAGTCACTGAAGCAAAACTCAGACAGAACCCCAAGCACTTTCATAGAATCACAGGATGGTTTGGGTTGGAAGGGACCTTAAAGACCATCGAGTTCCAACCCCCCTGCCATGGGCAGGGACACCTTCCACTAGACCAGGTTGCTCAAAGCCTCATCCAGCCTGGCCTTGAACACTTCCAGGGATGGGGCATCCACACCTTCTCTGTGCTTTCTTATTTCTCTTTCCAAAGGAATCCTGAGCAAGATTCCCAAGATCCTCTAAGTGATTTTAGGACATGGCTTTTGGTAACACTGGCATTTCTAATTCTCTCAGGTGCTTCTGAGTTTGCCCTCAATGGACAGCTTTAACATATTAACCATCCCTTCTGCTTTAAAACACACAAATATATAACAGAACTGAAACGAGAACAGCTTACGCAGCTGTGTGGTTGCACCCACCATCCACGTCTCATGAGTTGGCACAGTGCTCACAGACCGGTCCTAACAACGGGCCTTCACAAGTAAAATGCTTGTTGCACGCATTACCCACTTTCTGCAGAATATTGCTGCAGCTTGTAGCCAGCGTCAGGATTCTCACCACCCACCTTTGAAAGGGACTTAGGGAAGTTAATGTTTCCAGAAGCAACTGCACATTTTTCCTAGCGACACCTGCTGCACTAGGGAAATGCCGCTGACAACAGCTCTACTACTAAAAGCACTTTGGTTCACAGTGCCACTGAAGCTGGGTGGACAGAACAAAATCTATACCACAGTAGAATTCCCTTCACATCAGCAGAGACCCTAATCTTGAGGCTTGTAAAAAGGAAGAGTAATTTAAAAAAAAAAAAAAAAAGACATTAGCCTGCAAAATAACACCTACTGGACTACATTTATTTTCTTGTGGTTAATAGTCTACGTATTCCAATAAATACAACCTTTGTAACCTCTGCAGGTTTTCAACCAACATCTGAAAGCCTGCTTAAAACTTCAGTACCTAGTTTCAGAAGTGTCGCATACAGAAAGAAAAGCAGAAAGAAAGAAAATCTGTTAAGAACTGCAATGATTTGTAAAGGTGAAAGCAGCAGGTTGTTAAACATTTGTCGCTGTGAGCTAAATCGCGCTCAGACAGTCAAAGCTTCCATCTTTATTGCTTTTTAATCGGTCTTTGCATGAATGCAGGGAGAAAGAAAAAAGGATGAAGCTGTCTGGAAGCTGATGAGATTATACACAGACTGAAAAGTTCCAGGACCGTTTGTAAGCCTCGGTAATGGGACAGAAATTAGGAAGTTTGCTGCTGAAGCAAAAGCAGCAAAGTCATGGCAGGAGGGAGTGGGAAGGGGAATCAGCAGTGAGGAGTAAAGTCGGTACACTGACCCTAGCTCCTAGGGTCACCTTAGTCACATAAATGATGAACACGCAATAAGCCAGGAAGCAAAGGCAAAAATTTTGAGGAATGTGTCTTCTGTAAAGCTCTTCATTTCTGACCAACTTCACGAACAACATATGTAACTAATAACCCCAACTGTGTATGAAACATCCTTTCACCAACCAATCTGTGAGTAGCTAAAGAACAATCAAGAAGTCCTCAATACTGAGTAATCACTGCTGTACTAGAACATAGCCAACCATGCTAAAAAGCACAGCCAAGGCTTGACAAAGACTAGTTTTCCCTAAACCCAGTTCTCTCAACCTGGAGTTTGCAGATCTGGCCATGGCGGTGTGTTTCTGGAGTACTTTAAACAGGTCTGCAAAATGGCTGAAGAACAGCGAGCGTTAGCATTAAGAGGCTAACCTAGCATAAGCATCCACAGCAAAACTTTAGATGTTTTGTAAATCAAAGGTGGCAAAAAGCACTCCATCAGGGATGAGACTGAAGCAAAGGGAACATCTCCAGCGAGAAGGCTGAACCAAGAAAACAGTGCTAGGAAACTCAGAAGCACCTAAAGATGGCTTGATTCTTAGTCCAGGACAATTCCACTCTGTTCCATGCAGCCTCCTATGTTGTGTTCACCACTGAAGGAACCTCGTAAGGTAATATACTGAGCAACATGGCTATTGTCTGTCACGTGCATGTCCTTTCATCCTTCCCCACAGAAAAGTAGTAACTGGTTTTCTCTAGACTGCTGCTCTAATGTTAGAGAACAGAAGATCAAAGAAATAGCACAAATTATGAGCAGAAGATAGTAAAATTTTTCACTGTGGCCAGGGACTTCTCACTGGCTGGGACTGTCTCTTTTGAAGAAAGTATTCCACTGGACAGGGCATCGCTGTTAAGCACGGCCTGCAGCCCAAAGCTGGCAATGATATTACAGATGCGGTGGGGCCATTCACTAGCTGAGCATACAGACAGTATTTCTTTATTCCAAATTCTACACAGAGGCCATTACACTCAGCCTAGAATAAGTTTAATGCTTCCATAATAATTTCTGCATCCTTGAAGCTTTCTCGGTGCTAAAAGCTGCCTGCCCAGATACATTTGGTTGCTGAAGTCCAGCTGACAGAGTTGTGAACAACCAGCGAACAACGGGGGCCATCAGTGGGCCAGCAAAAAAAACATTCCTCTCACGTAAGAGAACAGGAGGTGGAATGAAGAGGCAAGAGGCAGAAACTAGAGGTTAACTAGAAAGGGGAATGAAGGTCAGACTTGGGTCCTCTGAAAAGATGACTCAAACATGCACAGGCTTTTGAAGCACAGAAGGTGAAGGAGAAGCTCTGCGCACAGACCTTAGAATTTTTTCCTATAGATCTTCATGTTTGTTGCAAACCTACTTCTGAGAGCTGCCTACACACAGGAGACCACCCATAACGGACTGCCTCCTTGTTTCCTGGTACTCTTGCTTTTGGGCATGGTTTTGGACATAAATCTGAAGCGTGGATTATCTTGTTTCCTTTTCTTTGTACAAAACACAGCACAGTAAGATTCCTTGCTGTTACGGTAACGCTATTAATAAATACACTATCTGAATAATTCTAGCTTAAAGTCACAGAATAGCAGGACTCCATCAGCACATGATCCTGTCCACCAGAGAGGAACCATGAGTAAAAACTCATAAAAAGTCTCAATTACAGCAATAACCCACGATCTGTTCTGAAATATTTTAATTAAGATTCAAAATGTTATCATCCCAAGAAAATTAAACCAAATCAGTGCAGTCTTCTATTCTCCAACCATTTCTTACAGCTAGAAGTATGTAAAAGTCACTTGCTCCTTGGGCAGAAACCTCCCTGTGCATCCTCCAACAGCACGAGTCCTGTACCAAAACTGGGATTCGCAACCCTCTACTGAAAAACAATTCAGGGAGAATAAGCTACCTAATGCCATTACAATTTGAAGAGAAACGTTCAAGTAGCTAAGAATTTCTACCCGTGACCTGAACCATCACAAAAACATTGTTACAAATTCAGGTAGGCCCCCAAATGATGCTAACGGTGCACACTCAATCCTACAATCTCACTGGGGGAAGCAACGTGATTTTTCCTGTTCTCCTCTAAACCAACAGAAATCTGCTGCTACACTAACAGAAACATTTGTCCTACTGTCCCCATGTTTACCATATGTTAGGCAGTAGAATTCACTGTCCTCCACCCGCCTAACTGGGACAGCAAGGACGTTTCTGATAGAGAAGCGTACCTTTCACTTCTCTGAGTGTCAGCTGGCTTCCTGAAGCAGGGGTGCGTGTTCTAGCAAAAACCAGTTGCAGGATTGGTTCTACGGTCCAGCGTCACAAAATCAAGTGAAGCCGTTTATCATAGCTGATGCCCTCCTGACAAGCCAGGGAGCTGCGCTCCCCATCAGCTGGTTCTCACAATACGTCCTGACGGACAGGTCGGCGCGCGTACGCTCAGTAGCACCACGCTGCCTGCCACCACTGCAGTGCCATCATTCGCCCCCATCACAAGCAACACAGAATGCCCAACACTATCCCCTAGTGTTTTCTACTACTACTACAAAAAAAAAAAAAAAGAAAAAGAGCAGGGCAGTAATTTCACAAGGTGTTTACCACGTTGCTAACAATACTTGATGGTAACAATGAGCAACCAAGAGTTTCTTGCTGCTAAATATTCCTTTCAAACACTCGCTACCTTAACTGCACTTCCATGTCAGCAAAGGTTTAGTAAGAGACACGTGATGATGAGCCAAAACCCATTTCTAGGACCTTCATTCAAGACGTTGTTCTTCCCTTTGACTGAACATTTACATCTGTGGATGCATACGCATGCACACGCAGGTGCACACATACAGACCGTGTAGATCTAGGTGCGTAGGCAATCTGTAGAGCATATCATTGTAAGGAAAACCCATCCTTCCCCTCCCCTAACCTAAGCTGAGGGTATTAAGTTGAAATCAGAAGACTGCAGAAGGATGTTGAAGGAGCGAAGGACAAATTAAATAAAGGAACGGACTTAGAGGAAAGGAAAAGGAGAGTAGGCAAGAGGAACTCATAGGAACACAACTGCAGACTCTGGTTTGGATTCTGTGGGAAAACTAGTATCAGAACGAACCCTGGGAGGCAGACTTCATTACTGCTTCTCTACCCTGCTCGCTTAAGTTCTCTCTCTGGGTTTGATCAGCAAGACGTGCATAATTTATATTAAATAAAAAATGGTGGATAGAGTACTGCAGGCTTTTCTTTTCAGTCCTCTTGAGAGTTTTAGTTGTAATCACAGAGCTGATTTCCTAAAATAACTAGGAGCCAATAAACACACATGAGCTAGTCAGTGAGATCTGATATATATTACAACCCATTATAGCTGTTCCATCATCAATTTTTCAAAACTCAAAGTACATCAATACTGTAACCCTGTTTTGTCTTCTTTTGCTGTTGCACAAGGCCCAGCACAAGAGTTCTAGTATGTGAGACTCTAATTTCACAAAAACCATTTTGAATTGTTTTCATATCTAACTGAAGAACAAATTTAATTCCTAATGTCACTAAATACACAAGAATTTTCTCTGCTAGAGCACCCACTTATAGGGGATCTATTAAAATCTTTTCAGCATTACCTCACCAAGTTGCATTTGTGTTTGTATCTTATCTACTCGGAGTACTTATTTTCTTCTCACACAAAGACTATCAGATCAGTCAGGTAGCAGCAATCTCACACATGCAGAATGTAATTCCAGAGCTGAAGCATCATTACAAATACAACAGTTTAGAACAAAACTTCTATTTTATATCTTATTTTCAACTGCCGTTCTGCTTGACATTGAATAAGACGAATGTATTTGCATGTACAGAGATGTCCTTATAGAAGCAAAATATATTAGCACTTCTCGTCTCTAAAAAACAACATGCAAGTCTACAGGTATTCTCATTAAGTTTAATCTTACCATGTTACACCTCCCAAAAAATGGCTTCATAGCACTTGCAGAAGAACTAATCACAACTAAACAGAATGAAAGCATTATCATATGCAATCTTAAACTGCTTTTGTCCTAAAGATGTAGTGCACAGATATGTCAGGACCAAATTCTAAAGGGAACGTTTCATCCCTAGGCTTTTCACTGTTAATGTCACTACAGGGAAACCTGTTGGCAGCAATCAGGACATCTTATGTTAAAGGATACTTCAATTTCACTTCATTTTCAGAACTGGTTTTACGTGCATAAGGAACTTGGAAAAATTCAATGACTACATTAACCATGCAAATCATGGAATTCAATGCTGCTTCAATCACATATGTTTACAAGCATCTGTCACCTAACACAAAACTTCAGTTTCTATCTTATATATGATTGCTCAAGATAAGAGCAGATGGAAAATCTATTTTATTGAGTGAATTCTCTCTAACGGCGTAAAATCTGATTAGGATTTTAAGCATACTTTGCTTCAACAAACAGAATCTGGAAGAACCACAGAACTTCTTGTAAGACAGTCACTGGCCCGCCTCTGGGATGTGAGGGTATGTGGTATGGTGAAGCAACAGAGATCAGAAAGTTCAGGTGCTGGGGAAGAGTGGGTTTGATCCTGATGGGGATCAACCCTGAGCATGTTACAATAAGATTGTAAGTCTATACCCAGGTATTCTTAAATCCCTTGTAAATGAAACAGCGGCAGACTTGAATGAAATGGAATGTGGAATGCTGTGCACCATGCCTGGGAAGTGAGCTTCAGAAATTTGCCTGAATTCAGCTAAGCTCAGGATATTCACACATAATACTGACCTTCACAAATGCAAGTATAAATGTGCTGCCAGTGCCATTTACTTGGTTTCTATTTAGATTATATTCTACCATCATAACTCTTGACAATAGTCCCACATACTTACCACTGTGCCTAGAAACTGAATGCTTGTATCTCCAGAGGCATTCCGAGAAAGCCGCTGAAAAAAAACACAGATGTAAAAACTGATTAGAAGCTTCTGCGGAATTTGAAACCATTCCATTTTCATTCTGTCACATCACTGTACAGTAATCAAAACTGACCGAGTACATAAAACCATACATAAAACAGATAAAATATAACCATTTCAAGGATTTCAGTAGTACAAGTCTAATTATTCATACTTCAGCTCAGATTTTGGTTTTGCTTCCGTCAATAAAATTTATTTCTGAAGAACAATGAAAGCAAATATGGCCAAGTACAACACAGAACAACCTTGGGCTTGCAGGGAGATGAATGTCATGAATAATGAGGCTTTAGCCATCTCTAAACATTTGTGATTCTGTATTCCTGTTACTCACATGTAGCATTATCTTCATTCTCTCTTAATGAGAAACATTTTAATCTCTTTTTAAAATGCAAACCTCCAATGATGCTACTTTGAAAACAGGAAAAAAACAAATGACCTTATGAAATGTCTGGTCACCTACTGTGGTTCAGGAGTTGATTGAAGTTATTAAAAAAGTCTTCAAATATTACATTGTCAGTAAGGCACCAGACAATGCAAAAGGAAATATGTTAGCGATTTAACGCAGTATTATCCGAAATCTAAATATGCAAAATGCGCGAAGAATGTTCTTCTGGTGTATTATTCTCCTTCTCCAATAGGGAAAGTTTTGGGGGTTTTTTCCTTTTTTCTTCCTGCTGTTTAATTACAGCACACATAGACCCAAAATCAGTGCCCCAGTCACGGAACGCAGCCCCAGCAACACAACGCCAGGCGTACGTATGAGTACAGCAGCACAGACTTGAGAAGGTGAGTCTAAATTGCAAACCAAGAGCTGCACAGAGATCTTCAGCATTTTAAAGACAATGAATCCTAGGAACAGGGCTGCAAATCATCTTGAGAGATCTTCTAGTCCGGTACCTCTGGCAGACTCAAAATACACTTGGGTCACTTCTAAACGATGTGTGACTTTAACCCATTCTTAAAAATCTTTCCATTGCGGAGATTTCACAGTCTCCCTAAGCAATTTATCCCAGTGTTCATCATCCTTATATCATAGGAAGGTTTTTCCTAATATCTGACTAAAATAACCCTTACCGCTGCAACTGCAGCACATCAGTTCTCTTTCTCATCACAGACAGGACCCCTTTCTTCTCACAGCTCCCTACAAGTATGTGAAGAGCCATTTTCATGGCTCCCTTTAGCCTTGTCTTCTCTAGACTAAGTGAGAACATGCTATCCAGCAATAGCTAGATTTCCCTCCAAATGCTTTAATAGCAATAAATTAAATCCCGGTCCCTCTTCAGTAACGGTGCACGTTCCTCAGCTACACTTCATGAAGTAACAATTACTACAGCCCAAGCATGCTTATTTTTTAACTTAAAAGGTCACACAGTGACACTGCAATCTGTACAATCATATGAAAACAAAGGATGATGTGCCAAAGTCTGACATATTTCAACAATAATGATTAATGGAATGGAAAATATGGGAAATAAAATTTCATACAAAACCTGACGTTTACTTTTATAAAGGAAACAGGAATATACACTTTTCCCACAGTCTAGGATAAACACAATCAGGTTTTGGAAACCACAAAGAAGAACAAAGTACCGGCTGCCTACAATGAATGAACCGCATGCCAAAACAAACAAGTCCCAACCACTTGATAAGCTGTCAGAAAATGGAAGGCCGAAAAAAATTAAAGGATTTAATTTCTTTTTTTCCTGGAATGCTCTCCACCCTTGTTAGAGTTCTGTCACTTATTGTACTACCCTTTTGTCCACTTTCAAGGGTCATTAGGGACCTTTTCATGTCCTAATAAAAATTCCATTTTTTTGGCTAATCTCCCCATCACACAGAAAAACAACGTAAAAAACCAAAACAAAACAAAAAAAAAGAGCTCTTTTGTCATTTTCATGAAAGCCTTTCAAAGTCAAGCCAAGTATCTTGACAACCTATTTTTCACAACTGAAAACCAAATCGTTAAAGTAGTTCCTCACACTGATTCTCTTTACTCACAACTAAATAAACCAGCATAGCAATAACCAAGCCCTTTCATAAATAATTTAATAACCAGTTTAATAAAGCCAAATATATATATGTATATCAAGAAGACACCTTCTAAAGCCACCGTCTCAGGACAAGACAAAGATCTAAGCAGCCTTTTTCCTGCTCCAATGCTGCTGAAGTGCACTGGTATCACACTAGAGTAAATCCTCCCCACTACTGTTTGATGTGTGCAAAATACAAAACATTACGTTCAGTTGTCGATAGCACTGAGAGTCAGCATTAGCAATAAAAACCATCTCTTGAATTAACAAGCCAGTGGGGGTGGGGGCGGGAAATGGGGAAGGTGAGGAAAATAGTTAACAAAGGAGAAAAAGAAATTTCCCTTCTGGGTATATTAAAAAAAAAAAGGAAGAAAAAAACCCCAATTCACACCAAGAAAGAAAGGTAGATAAATTCTCCAAGTCACAAAACATATATTACATCAAGACCGAAAAAAGAACTGCCAGGCTTTTGAGAACCATGTTACAAAAGAAGTCAGCACATTATCATAATTAATGTTTCAAATTACAGTTGTAAATAAATTTCAGCTGTTAGATGTGATTAGATTTTTTGAAGCATATTGAAAGGAGTTATTTCTGTTCCACTGGTGGGCTTGTGTTTCTGGGATTTGTAAATGTAATTGATGTTTTCAAGAAAATGAAAGGACATGGTTAACAATTATTCTTTTATTTTCCAACTCTTTAGAAAAAAGACCAGTCTCCAGTTTCTCTTGTAAAGTAAGATATTTACATATTCTACACCTCCTAATAGATGGTTTCATATTGCATGTGATAGCAGGAAAGTAATCGAATAGAGGTTACAAAAGAGAATAGCTAATTATATGGATCGTCATTGTTTTCCTAATAAATTGCAAATTATTTACTAGGAGGTTTACACCGAGAAGCAAGGGAAGTCTACCATTTGAACAAAGACCAAACAACACTGTACGTTCACCTGCCAATACAGCAAAATTACACTGTTGGCAAGAGTTACATGATCTTAGACATTACTGATGCTCTTCCGGTTGATGCAACTGACAGAGCTTCAGACTAACTTAATTAGCATAATATGAGTTAAAAGTATAATTTTTTCCTTATAAGAAAGTAATAAGCTAAATCAAATCTGGAAAAAAAAAATCACAACTTCAAAAAAATCCATCTGCAGTCTCAAAGCTGTCAAATGGGTGCGAGTGTTACATAAATATTACATGTATTTTTTTACACACACAGGTTACAGTATGCTGTACTGCATATGCTATGTATATACAAACAAAATGCTTCTGCACGCAGGCAAAAACAGACAAGTGTACACAAAATGTGTTTGATTTTCCCCCCTCTATCTTCAGTGTGTACGGCACTCATTTCACAAACAATCGTTTTAACCTGTAAACCCCATAAATTACCAGAGGTTAGCGTGATATGACTTTAAATTCTTTTGCTTTGCCACAGAAAATTATTTCCACTTAGTTGGGTATCAATGATCTGTTCATCATCCGATGGAGTAGGGTTACAATCAGCTTTGCATTAAGGCTGCAGCGGATGAGCAGTTGCAGATAAAAATGATAACAACCTTTATATGAAGAAGGGTAAAGAAGCTCAACCACTCATAAAATACATAGAACTGAAAGATATTCTAAGCCAACGTAGACATTGTTAAACAACAAGATATCAGAGTATTTTCCTCAAATCTTCTGGTGTCTTGGGCTCTCCAAGCTACTGGAGGGGAGCAGCTGCAGGGGAGGAATGATACCAAAACAAAGAAAATCCAACAGACCAAAAGCACGGTTTTTTGCCTTGCTTACAAATGAAAAAAGTAATGTGTCAAGTCAAAATTAATATGAACTGGCAAAGGAAGTCATACGTATGAGTTTCCCAAACACATTTATCTTGAGCTACTACATACTGCCTTCATTTGTTAAAAGTCAAGCTGGAGACCATTTCTTACAGAAAATGTACAGACTGTCACCGGGCCAATGTAGTGTACATACATACATTTGTTAAAAGTCAAACTGGAGACCATTTCTTACAGAAAATGTACAGACTGTCACCGGGCCAATGCTTTTTGCAACTTTTTCAAGCCATGACATGACTACATTAAGTCAGGCCAACACGTATCAGACTATGCAGAACGAAAAATAACCTGCCCAGAAAACCTATAGACAGACTACAGATAAAACTGAGTGAAACACTGTCCTTTCCCAGCATGGTGCTGTTTTTCAGAATGCAGAAGTGCCTGTAGTCCCTGTTGCTTCATTTCAACTGCTCACCACCAGAAATTCTGAACATCTTATGCCATGAATTTCAAATAGAGAACGCTATCCACTTTTTGGGCCGATATTTATAAATTCTTGAAAAATCAACCTAGCAAAATACATGCCAGAATAAAAAAAAAAAAGAAAGAAAGAAAATCCCACAATAAGGAAGTCGGGGGGGGGGGAAGGAAAGAAAACCCCAGTATTTTACTTTGTAAAGTTACAGAAGATTCATCTACTAGTACACAAAATCTCATAGATGAGGTATGAGAGGGTACTTGGACATCTGGAAAGCTCCATCATCTACCTCTGTCACTCCCACTTTGGACTCCCCTGGCTGGGTCACAGAGGAGCAGAAAGCTGCAGAAGCAGCTGTGAAACCATGAAGTCATCTTCTTGTCAGAACATGAGGCCTGGTTCGGCTTTATCAATCTCTTTTTCTCTCTCCTCCTAGGACCTTTGCAGACAGCAGAACTTCCTTTCAATACTCCCTTTCCACGCTGCAAAATCCCAGCCTGGGAATGTGATCCCAGAGTAGCAACGTGACCAAGTTTTCTTCTCTGTTGGAGTCTGTCTACGATGCACTGTATCTTCTAACTTGTGCAGCCTCACAAGCTTTTCCACTTAGGGAATAACTTCACTTTTGTCACAATTTGGCGTTCTCCACCCGTGGTGCCATCATTCCCTTCCCTTAGTGCGTTAAACTACAGATGAAACGGCTCCGTTTTGCATGCTGCTCTAGCTTTGCCCATTACTGGTTTGAGATCACACCTTCCAGACAGGGCATGGCCACATTCCCCAGGTTCTTACAAAGGCAGCAGTCGCCCAGTGGGGAACGAGGTGATCAAGTCCTGCTGCGTTATGAAGCATTTTGACACCTGAAAGATGTCTAAGACCAGTGTACATGGTCCTGTGCCAAAGTCACCTTTCCCTTTAAACGGGATGCTGCAAGCGTGATGAGATACTGGCCGCCCCCAGCACCTCTTGCAAGCCATCTCAGGCTTCCCTTTCCCAGGGACTAAATGCAACCTGTTCCCAAATGGTACAAATAGGGATGTTAAACACAGTATGAACGGCTTACAGGGCATCAATCCACATACAGAAACTGCACCTCCACCTTTGTAAGTGGCTCAGGCACCATATTACTACTCTTAAAAGAAGAAAAGTTTTCTGTGCCTGGGATTTAATTACAGTAGATGGCTTAGGAATTCCTGTTAGGAAACACAGACCCTTCCCAATATTTCTTTAGGCGATGTCCAATGTTACTATCACTTGTTACTTCTTTTTGCCAAGCTTTACACATGCATATGTTTAATACTAATACCACTGCAGTATTGCTATTTTATATCCACAGAGCACCTTCCATGAACACCCATGTGCGCCTTTAAAACAACCAACCAACCACGAAAAAAACCCCACATGAAAGACTGTTTATTTGGTGTTGGTAAAGAATGAATCATTTACTCACAGATTCCCAGAGTGGTAGAGGTTGGAAGGGACCTCTAGAGATCATCTAATCCAACCCCTCCCTGCCAGAGCAGGATCACCTGGAGTAGATCCCACAGGAACAAGTCCAGGCGGCTTTTGAAAGTCTCCAGAGAAGGAGACTCCACCCCCTCTCTGGGCAGCCTGTTCCAGGGCTCTGTCACCTCACAGGGAAGAAGGGTTTCCTCATGGTCAGGTTGAACCTTCTGTGCTGCAGTTTATGTCCACTGCCCCTGGTCCTGTCACTGGACACCACTGAGAAGAGCCTGGCCCCATCTTCCTGACACCCACCCTTTGGATATTGATAAGCACTGATAAGATCCCCCCTCAGCCTCCTCTTCTCCAAGCTGAACAGACCCAGCTCTCTCAGCCTTTCCTCATGTGGAAGGTGCTCCAGGCCCTACTCCAGCCCAACATTTCCAGCTATTTACAATTATTTACAAAACTGATGAGTTTAGTCCCCCCTGTGAATGTCTAAATTTTTTGGTGTTATTACGTTAACTCACAAAATTACTAAGACTTTTAGAACCTTTACCCTTGTTTTGACATGCTGTAAGATGTTTTGCCCTGACAGAGAGGACAGTGTGCAGGTAATATCCTGCCGTGTGGTTCTAGAGCAGATAATGTTTATAACTGCCATGAGACAGATTCTTTGCAGGATCCATAGTCCTTTCTCGCCCTTTTATCTCCCTCCTCTTCCTTCCCTTTTGCTCTCTGAATGTGTTACCATACTCAAGAGAACCATTCCTTGTCTTTCTGGGTTTAGAGATCATAATATTACAATGTCTGACAACAACGCTTTGGCTTTTGGATGCATACAGAATCCTTACAGTTATTTGTCCTGAATATTGTCTGTCATTAAAACTTATAGCTCCTTTGGAACAAAACGACAGTCTGACAACTAATGTTATTTGATTAACCCCTTGAGTAGCACAGGATATTACTAATCTCATTAGGTTAAAGAAAGGGAGAACTACGTTGTTTGTAGACAGAGCTTTATTGTGGGAGACCTCTCTCTGCAAAGTGGACAATAAATTCAAGACTGGGATTGATTTGGCATCTCAGCTGATCACTCATTTCCTTCCCATCCGAAAACAAAAAATTCATTTTCATGAAAGAATCAGTAAGGGTGGTGGCAAGTGCTTTTTGCTTCTGCTGCTCAATTAAAACCAAAATAAATAAAGAAAAAAGGCAGCAATAATCTGTAATTTCATGAGCTTTTATTCCCTTGAATTTCCCCCCTTCCATCACACACTCTCCATTCAAACCATGAACAAGAATGTGGAGTCAGCCTTAAGTTAAACTGATTTCACTCAAATTGCAGACTGCTCGTGAGATTTGGGTACTTGCTATTTAATTAGACATTAATAGAAATACTCTGGTATGACAGTAAAGGACATGCAATATTTTTAAAGGCTTTATGACCCAGGAGCTGGGCATGCTGCTGTCATGTAGGCATATGTGTACTCATTTTAAAAATCAATAATTTAAGATTTTTTTTACAAACACCCATGTCAATGAAGCTCTAACAGCAATATTTGTTTTAACACGCATTATTGGCAATTACAGCAAGAAGGACAGCTTTTATACACCTTCCCTTTCACTACAACCCTTGGAAATAAAGGAAGTCTCAGTCCTCCCTTAGATCACCCATGATCAAATGATCTGAGCAGTACAATTCCTAATTTTCTTGTACAGAATCTTTCACAACCTCAGCAAGTTGAATTGTCTAATAATCACCTAAAGCAGATGACTCTGGTCTTTCCAAATACACCTAGGATATACGCACTGAGTCACGTATGCTGATGAAGTTTCAAAATTCCACCTAACTATGACTTTTCTGTGTCAGCTGCTTCAGGAAGGATCCACCGCCACCCACACAAACAGCTATGTTGTTTGCCAGGGTGACACAAGGACCTCAATGTCTGTGCTTCAGAACACAGCACAGCCTCAAAGTCTCCTGGTAAAGCCTCCTTACCAAGAGTTTATCTTGGGTTTTTTGTCCTTGCCCAGATGCTTTTCCTCCCCAGCCATCACCAATCAGAAGTGATAGTTCAATATGAATGTCAGCTCCATGCTTGGCTTGGGTCAAAAAAAGCCAAAGGAAACATTTGGCATTATTAATGTGAACAGATAACAGATCAGTGAACACCATTAAGTTATGGCAGAAGTCTAAATTTTGCCTATGCTTTTAACACTGAGTGCAGTTCTGGTCCGTGCAGCCCAGGAAGGAGATAACACAAATGGAAGATGTTCAGAGAGCAACATAAACATGAAGACAGGCTTCTCTGCAAGGAATAACTCTGTACCACTGAGGAGAGGCAACTGAGAGAGCATACAAGCAGGACAGACACAGGGGGTAAGGACCAACATCTCATAGTCTCTTCCAAACACAGGAACTAGGAGGAATGCAAACAAAACTCAAGGACACTGCCACAGCAGTTATTAGGCAATGGTAAGGCTGCAACCAACTATACAGTGCCCTGACCAACAGAAATTAATACTTTCAAAAAGAATTTAAAACCTGAAACCCAGCAAGGCATACTACACTATGCAATAGGTTTTTGTATTTGTCTTCTACTGGCAGTATTTGAGTCTTCATTTGTATTTGTCTCAAATGCCAAGAAAGTGGCAAGTGAGGTGATAATAATCAGTTTCTCTCATATCCACTGATCATTTTTGGAGTTTCAAGGCTGAACTCTGTTGTCTCAGATGACTCCGGCTGGATGAGCAAACAGAAAGACACCGGCAGCCTATGTTTCTATACTGCTAAAGAAAGGAGGGCCATGGACTGATGCCTGGTCCCAAACCCAGATGGCAATGACTATCTCAGTGCCACTGCTTGGGTCTATAGAGCGTGGTATAAACACATGCCAGACTTGTCTAGGTCAGCCATAACTGGAACAGGCAGAAACAAATCCAGGGAGTGAGCTACCCATTAATCAACACAGGCCGTCGGGAATCCAGTGCTGGGGCTCACACAGGGGCTTCTCTTTACCCAACAGTATAGCTATTTGGATATAGTATATGCAAATGTCTGCCTCTGGTCTGCAAATCATTGTGTTCCTCTTCCAGAGACAACCTAGTAAAACCAATCGTGAGATGATAGGTAAATGACAACAGCAGAGTGCGTGCAGTAATTGCACAGCACTAAAGAAGAGACTGTGGAGCAGACTTCATGCACACTGCTCACTACAGCTTCCCAAAAATAATTTTCAGGGTTTAAGAAAATAAGTGTGCTGAAGTAATGGTATGAAACCTGTATTATATATCATTATCACAGATTACATCTGAGATCTCAAAACAGTAAATATATATATATATATATAGCTAATTTTTCTAAAAAAAATTACACATGTTTGAAAAAAGTCTCCACAGGGTTGAAGGAAATGAATACTTGGGGATAGGCTTTGTTCTCCTGTCAGACATTTCCCAGGAACAAAGGCTTCATAACCTACAGCATTTTCATTTTTTCCTGTTCTTATAAAGCAAAATAATAATCAAAAGAAACATTGTATCAGAGAAGCACTTAAATTTGTCATATCCCAGGATGTACAATATACTCCTCCTGCTGCAACTGTTGATGCAATAAATAAATTAAATGAAATAATAATAAGTGATGCTACCACTGAATTCCCTGTAACTCGGTAAGCAGAGAAAAATCTACTGATAAATATGCATCTATTTCATTCACAAAACCACTTGAAGCTTGAAACTGATGATTTTAGCTGTACAGGATCATGTTCTTGTTTAGTTACTCCATTACTCTTACTTACACCTTGCTGTGGCTGATAAAGACCTTTTTACTGTAGAATTTGGGATGTCCAACAGAGTCGCTTAAGCATTAGGCTGAAAGGGACCTCTGGAAATTGGGTAGTCATATTCCCCGTTCAGAGCAAGGCTAATGTCAACGCAACACTGAGCTGCTCAGGACCTTGTCCAATTGAGTTCTGTCTACATCCTACAGAGCTTCAGTTCAGCAGTGACCAATCCTCTGACAGCCAGGAAATACAAGGAGAAGGCATCACCAGTGCCACTGTAAAACTGCCTCGCTGAAGCTGCCAAAAGCCACCAAGACTTTTCCAGGCTCCAAGCAGAATGCCTGTGCTACCTTTAGAGAGCCAGAGGTTTCATCGCATGGAGCTAGCAGAGCTGTGAAACCAGTGTGGGCTGACAACATGCCAGTGGAAAGGCTGGGAGCATGTGATACGACAAAGAGGTACAAAAAGTGTTAGCAAAAGAGGGTGACAATCTGTTCTGGCTCAGAATTCTTTTTTTGATAAGGAACTGTCTGCAAGTCAATGGTATACAAGGATGGGTTGAGGAACTGATGATGGAATCAATGAAAGCAGAGCATTTAACAGCATTAAGGAGTTGTAAAATTTGTCCATAGAGCAGCCTCAGAATTTGAATGGTTGGCGGGGTGTTTTTTGAGAACCTGCCCAAACACAAGAGGAAAGAGGGCTTGAGGATGTCCTGCATGCATTTTTTCCCTGAAAAAACTGGTATCTCTGCAGATACCTGATCTTCTTGCACGGTGTTCCAGTAAAAGGCACCTACTTGTAACCTGACCGTAGTAAGAACATACAGTTAGGTTCAAGTCCACCAGCTGGACTTCATGGATAAATTGATTTACCTTGTGGTCAGATTCTGGTTCACATGAGGGCATAAAAAATGTCCAGCTCTATGGAAAAGGCATCTTATTCTCCTTCCACCTGCTCCCCAGTTCATACACATGGCAAGAGAGAGGAGGTCACAGATGACGACTTCTGCGGGCACAGGGCTCACTGAAATCCAGCTTACTGAAGTAATGCAACTTGTTACCTTCCAGGATACCATTATGAACCACCATTCTCCCTTCCAGTTCCCACTGGAGCTCTTGCAGTTCTTTTGCACAACTCAACCAACCTTCTCTTTTCCACTCGCTCTCCATAGGAATTATTAAACACCTAATTTATTTATTTTTACTATAAATATTTCCTAAAAGGCCATATCATATGCAAATCATGTTTTACATGTAAATGTATTTTAAAGACGTATTTTCAATTAAATAACAGCCAATCCCTTCCAATCTGAATCCTCAGGAAGACATAGTGTAACCACATGCCTATCGTTATTTCTCTGATTTTCAGCACAGGCAGATTCCGAGTTCACAAGTGTTAGGTCTAAGTCAGATTCTGAGCTACTAACACCTTTGGAAACAGGTAGGGGAAACCATTTTGGCAAAGTATTTCTGCACACAAAAATTTCATTTGCTTGGTGACCAAAACCCTGCACTTCACAACGTGTTAAATTCAGCTTCTCCAAATGAGAGTTAATCTACTCACAAGCAGAGAAGATGCTGAGAAACTGGAATTAGCTGAAGGATTACTGAAAACAACAACAAAACACCCCTGATGGAATCTGCAGGCTTCCAGAAGCGCAACGAGGTCTGCCCATACCCTCATCCCCCGAGACTGTATCCCAATCTCTTGCTCAAATGATCCCAAGTTTTCACCAGTTCATCACCTTCCATAGCACCCCATGGATTCCACAAGAATCCAAAGCAGCACAGACTTCAGAGCCCTTATGCTACAGCCAACGGGACCTGCAGGAAACCCCAGGGTTTTGGTCCCTCTATCATCTGGGGACCAGGCCAGGTGCTCCGCAGCGCCCATCTGCTGCACACATATGGGCTTCCTCACAAAGGAAACCAAGGCGGGAGGGAGGGGGCTGCCGCACATCCTAGTCGTGCCCTGATATGCCCTAGACAGACTGCGATCAGTGCATATACCTCTTCTCAGGCACTCACACGGATTCTCAGGTCCCATACTCTAGAAATAGAAAACCTGTTTTTTAAACTCACAGGACTTCTCAACTCTGTGGCAGAGTTGGTGCCCTGCTTTGCTCTAATACACATCGAGCCTTCAGCAGAGGAATGGATATAGAAGAGCGTGCTTAATTACTTATTTTTAAATGTGCAACAGAGATGCAACCATTTCAATGTCTAGACTATAATTTACATAAACACATTTTAAAATTATTTATTTCCCGCTTGTCTCCTTAAGTGCTTTGCTGGTTTGGGGCCAAACTGCAGGATCGAGCCGAAGGTGCATAAATCAAACCTTCAAAGAAATAAGATGTTCACAAAGACTGTATTTGGTTGAGCAAATTTAGAAGAACGAAACCAACAATGAAGAGAAATTAGATTGGCTGAAAATTAATAAAGCACAGCTGGAATTATTCGATTCATCCATATTTGTTGCTTAAATGGCTCTAGGGCTAAGTCTTGCTGAAAGAAGATACTTCAAGACTTCGGGTCAATTGCTTTTGGAGACAAATTGACCTACAGGAATACACTTGTCTAATTTGGTTCTTGCAGCAGGGCAAGTCTAGAGAAATATATAACCAAAAAACCAATTTAGATTCCAGTGAGCGGATATCAGAGGTCAAGTTTAAGGTTCCCATAAATTTACATACATACACTAAAAGATTAATAACTTTTCAAGCTACTGGGTTTCTTTGCTAAAAGCAAAGACTTACTGATAACATCTGAGGAAGAAACAACATATGTGCTTATTCCACATTCTGTTGGATAGCTACCATGCAGCCAGCTCGTTGCTTGCTGCTGTGGCTAGCCCTGCAGTCTCTCATACCACTTGGTCATACTCAGGGAGTGCAAGTTAACACTATTGCTGGCTCAGCTCCTAGAAGAAAGTATGTTCAGCTCTCACGATCGTTAAGTTTGAAACTAATTTTATGTGCCAGTTCAAATATGACACCTTTAGTTAACCGGTTCTTACTACCATTAGTATTAGTAAACGGAGACCTGTATCCAGCCATATAGTTACTATACAGTTTGCAATGAGGCCTTCTGAATCGGCTATCTGTTAAAAATATAATGCTTTTCTTCTAGACAGATTTTGTATGTCCATACGTCAGTATTATTTCCTACTCAAAATTAGGAATTTCCTTTATAAAACAGCAGCAAAATGGACCAGCATTAAAATATAAAATTACGTTTTAGCATCCAAAATTATTTTAGAAATATGCAAGCCCTGAACCTGGCATTAACCTTCTGAGAAATCAAAAAACTTCAGTCCAGAAGTTACTCGGGCATATTACGAACATTTCACTCTCGGTCAATAATCATAGAGTCATAATCATAGAATGGTTTGGGTTGGAAGGGACCTTAAAAGACCATCTAGTTCCAACCCCCCTGCCATGGGCAGGGACACCTTCCACTAGACCAGGTTGCTCAAAGCCTCATCCAGCCTGGCCTTGAACTCTTCCAGGGATAATACTATCCTTGTGAATTCTTTCGTAATTCTTTTCAATTCAGTCCACAGCAAAAACCACCTTTCCATTTGGGTAATTTACCAGGGGTGAAAATGAAAAAATAATGTATTTCACCGTAAATTATCAGAAATTTGACCACTGTACCACCAATAAACGTATACAAAATAAACCGATAATGTTGCACATAGAAGAATGCTTTCAAAAACTCCAAAGGTTTTCATTTTTTTGTCTCCTTTCACTACTTCCAGGATCAATAGATATTTATAAATGAATCATTTTTCAGCAAATACATAAATCTTGATGGGCATTGCCTTCAGAAAATTTGCATGGCAGTTGGAGGCACTCCCTTTAGTTTGCAGTTGTTTTCAAACACGTTAGTGGTCAGAAGGAACAATGTACATTCATCTTTTCAGACCTCTTAGAAACACATAGGTTTGTCATGTTTTCTGCATGTTTCTATTCATGTCATGGAACTTGCCACATTTCATGGAAGTATACATAAAACCATACAAGACGGGAAATGCACTGTCCTGTGACTTTCAATCTGCAAAGGCCCAAAAGTGGAAAACCCACACAATCCGAGCATGATGCAGGGAGCCATTTTACAGCAGGACCCCCACCTTTTAGTAAAGAGTAATCTGTTCGTTGTTTCCTAAGCGATAAGGAAAATGTATCTCCTCACATCCACTGAGTAAAGAGATCCTAGGAACTGAGGCGAATTTCTGTCTAAAATAAGCAACTTTAAGTGAGAGCTATTCAAAACTCAAGTTGAGTAACTGAGCCAAGGTCACTCCACTGACGCTCTGCGTGTCTTCAAAGGAGGAAGATGGTGTTACTCGCACAACGTAACAATTTTTATGACGCAGCAAGTTTACACACACACACGGTATCAGTATTATTTATCACAGAATCCTGGAATGGTTTGGGTTGGAAGGGACCTTAAAGATCACCCAGTTCCAACCCCCCTGCCATGGGCAGGGACACCTTCCACTAGACCAGGTTGCTCAAAGCTTCATCCAGCCTGGCCTTGAACACTTCCAGGGATGGGCCATCCACAGCTTCTCTGGGCAACCTGTTCCAGTGCCTCCCCGCCCTCTCCGGGGAGAACTTCTTCCTGATATCTAATCTAAACCTCCCCACTTTCAGTTTAAACCCATTACCCCTTGTCCTGTCACTACAGGCCCTTGTAAAAAGTCCCCCCCAGCTTCCCTGTAGGCCCCTTCAGGCACTGGAACACCCAGTATTTGTACACCCAAAGGCTTCTGGCTATCTCGGCTCTACAAACGAGGCGCCGGTGAGCTTACCTGAATAGTCCTCCGAGTGCCATCAATGGTGACAGGCAATAAAAGTGAAGCCAGGTTCCACTCGCTGGTCACATTTAGTTTCATCCCATCAACTTCCACCTGTTGTGACACCAAACAAGGCTGTTACGATGAAGACAGACAGAAAATTGATCTCAAGTTCATTACTGCATACAAAGCAGCAACCATTTTAAAACAGATGGCTCCCAAACAACCTGTCATGTTTACCGCTTCTGCCATCAAAGACAGGGTCCAACAACAGAGTCTTCCAGCTATCTCTGGGGAGAGGTGAAGGACCTGTGAACAGCTGCCTCTGAGCAGCAAGGTTTCAAGTGATTTCCAGCAAGTAACAAACAGCCATCCAACTTTTAAACCTATCTGGACATGCTACATTTACTGCAATTAGACAAGTAATGCATATAAATTCCAGTGACACCTTGCAACCCACACAACAGGGCTTGCATATAATATTCTCTCCAAGGACCAAGGAAGAACTTTTCCTATGCTTCTAATGAAGGGTTTTGCATTGTTATCTTAATTAATGTGAGGCAGTAATTAATTCTTCGGTGTTTTACCTCAAAGTCTAGAAAAACTTTGCAAATTCTGTCATGTTTTCTTCCAATGTACACCCGATCAGAGGCATAGAATTTCTGACTTGAATGCCAATATGTTTATTTAGAAAATTTTTTCTTAAATCATCCTGTAATCTTTGTACAAAAATATTTGTAAGTGAAGAGCAGAAAGCCCAAGTTCTGAACAAAGCATAGATCAGAGTAGCTGTAATGACACTTCTGTCATTCTTCTATTGTGTAACCGTTTAAAACCACACATCACACATTCAACACTAAGAGCCTCAGAGGAAGAGATGGATTATGAAAAAATATACTATACTTGGACTAGTATAATTAACGATTAACATTTGTGGCATGCTTTGAACACTCATTGTGCTATCCATGGTAGGGAAATAATATTTCTGTTACATATTTTACCATAAACAGAAGACAAATTGTGGTTGGCTGATCTCCTTTGTCTCTCAAAATCTCCAAAATATTTTCAATCAGTAGATTACAGACAATATTGATAATTACACAAATATTGCATACATCCTCAGTAAACTGGAAGAAAATTACTACATATAGAATAAGAGCTGAGCTCACATTTTGCAAAACAGAACTTCTAAAGCCTACTCTACTAGATCTCAGGCTAAATCATTATTTCGCCTTACAATACGAACCGGCAACTGTAAAGTGTACCTTAAAAGAAATCCGTAACAGAGGAGTGCAGAGGAGCGATGTTTAATTTGATAATTTTATTTCAGTTAAGAAGAAAAAGCTCTGTCTTAAAAAAAAACTCTAATTTTATAGACCTAGTTTAGAACACAAAATCTGTCTTTCACTGATACAATCTACTCAATTTCTACAGGCTTTAACTATAAGTAAAGTTACATGTAAAGGACATGAAGAAAAACAAGTCATTTGTAATGGTTCACCAACAGGCCAGATTAGCTGGCATGCTTCAGGTACTTTACACTGCTCCAGTGATGCAAACCAGCCATAAACCTGGCTTGAGTTAAGGCAGACGTGCAGGTGGTTTGCATTGTCAGAGCACTGCAAAGCAGCTGGAATACGCCGGTGAACCCAGCCCGCTCTCGGCAAACCTGATTCAGCAAATACCGTCTGTACCGAGAATAGAAACATCTGAAGAAAGACCTTCCAAATGGAGAAAAGCAAATCTGGTGCTCTGTCTCATCTTTCTTTGATTAGCAACTGAACTTCGGCACGGCAGTTATTTAAAAACCATTCTGTCACCATGGCTACAACCAAAGAAAGACTGCCCCAGAGCCTGGGTCTGAAAACATCTAAGATGTTCCTCCAGGGAACGAGGGGAGATGGTATGAAAGCAAACCAGGCTACTGGCCATCAAATAAACTTCCAACCGTACCCCATGCTTGTTGCACTGCAGGATTTACATGCAGCCTCGCAGAAAATCTATAGCCGATATCTACAGTCCTATTAAGGGTGTTCCAGTGGCAAGATGCAAGTCAATACCTCCACACAAAACTCCATTTAATCATTAGCTCTTTTGTCACTGCACAGATGAACAGAAGAAAAGTAAGCCAAGTGTGTCACAGAGGTAATTGACCTGTTTAAAATCCCACACAAGAGTCTGTACAAGTCTAGCTATCATTGATCCCAGATTACATTAGTATCCAAAAATTTCTGGTGGAAACCACCCCGAAAGAAGAATTGCAAGCAGTCAGACGGTAGATCCAAACAAACCGTGGCACTCTAGGAACACTACGGCTGCTTTATGTGCAACAGAAAAACCAGCAGACAAATATTGCCTCTACTGTTTTTTCTCCATTCCAGAAAAAATAAAGGGAGGGGAGGAAGTGTTATTTGAACTAATATGTACCCCAGTAAACTGCAGCACGCTCCAGGGAGACCTTATTGCAGCCTTCCAGTACCTGAAGGGGCCTACAAGGATGCTGGGGGGGGGAAGGAGTGGGTGTGGGGGGGGGGGGAGGAGGGGGAGACGGGACACAACACACTTTTTACAGGGGCCTGTAGTGACAAGGGGTAATGGGTTTAAATTGAAAGTGGGGAGGTTTAGATTGGATATCAGGAAGAAGTTCTTCCCGGAGCGGGTGGTGAGGCACTGGAACAGGTTGCTCAGAGAAGCTGTGGATGCCCCATCCCTGGAAGAGTTCAAGGCCAGGCTGGATGAGGCTTTGAGCAACCTGGTCTAGTGGAAGGTGTCCCTGCCCATGGCAGGGGGGTTGGAACTAGATGATCTTTAAGGTCCCTTCCAACCCAAACCATTCTGTGATTCTATAAAAACAGGCCCTTTCTGCTGTAGCCTTGAGGGGGTGACACAATGATGACTAATGAAGAGTTACATTAACTATTTCCTGGTTTATTTTGTTTCTGTGCTCATAAGAGCCAGGAACGAATCACCACCCAATGGATACTACCACTTGAAGTGCAGGGAGGAGACCCCAGTTGAATCGCTCATGCCGTGGGCCTCACTGTGCTGCACGCCACAGCTACACAGTCTCGCTTCATCCTCATCTGCTCAGTTCCAAGTCTGTGCACGTGTGTGTATAAGCGTACTTGTGCGCATTGTTTTGTGTTGCACGGGGGATTTACTCTATAGTAACTATGATTATTTGAACCGATGCTACACCACATCAGTGTGGCACAGCAGATTATTTTTTAAATAGGACTCTTTGTCCCTGTGTAAGGGCATGAAAGGTAAAAGCAGCCGTGCTCCTCCTTTACAATTATTTCCAATGCAAAAGCTATTGTAAATGAGGTCTCAGGAAGAAGAATGACATGTCCAAGACACGAGGCTAGAAGAAGGTCAACAGCCTACTCTACTGTCACAGCTTCGCAGACGTTTGCTGGCATGCCCCTGAACTACGCAAGTAGCAGCCCCTTCACCTCTTGTGGACTGAGTTCCTGATGTTCAGCATGATAGGTACCAGCTAACCAATAGTGCAAAGAGCTGCAAAGCATCATCTGCATTCAGTTTCCTTTAGAGAACATCATTTGGCATTCTATATGCATGTCAGGCAATTAAAGGAGGCAGCACAAGCCTGAGTGTTACAGCCCTGTTAATTTACTAATGCAGAGTCTCGCATACATCTGGCACATGTCACTTCTTTTCTCCTGGAAATGAAGGTGGTTTTCCAGGAGGCTGGAGGGCAGCTCGAGCAGTTGTTTCCTGCCTGATGCTTCAAAACATTATGCCTGAAGTTTCTCATGCCAGCCTTGAGTCTGACCAACTTCAGTCTGCTGACTTAACCCCATGGTTCCAGTATTGTGTCCCAGCACGGTTTTTAACGCAACTTTAACTTGATGCTTTTGGCTTAACTCCTGGCCTGGAGAGTCCTGGCCTTAACTACTGGGCTATGCCAACACATGCCCCTTAATTCCACTTCTTGTCACAGCAGAAGTGATAGTGTTCCCTCATCAGTCAGATCAACCAAATGAGAAGTCATCAAACCCCAGGTATTCTGTAAAATATTTTGCTAGTCCTCAAAGTAAAAAAACTCTTTTCCAGTCAGCAGAAGAGCTCAAATACTATCTGGCATCTCTTTGTATAGCCCCAAAGCTAACAACCACAACACACTTCCTCATCACAAAAATTACCAGCTACCTGGAGGCTGTGAGGACTTGTGGTCATGGCAATTATTGTGTTTTCCTATACAATTTTCTCCAATTCCCCCACATTGTCTTTAAGTACCTTGAATAAAAAGGGAGTCATATCTGCCACTTGAAGAAACAGTATCAACCAAATACTACTTCAAATGTTGTCATTCATAAATGAAAAGAACCCCATAAAGATTTCCCACGTGGGCAGTTCTTATTAGTTAAGCTCCCTCTTCTTGTATATTCTTTTTCTCCTCTTCTTTGGATTGTATTTGACAGTGGCCCAGGATCTGTCTACCCAACCTATAAAGCATCTGACATTTTTCAGGGTCTGGAAGAGGTGACAGAGTGTACTCTTGTCAAGTTTACATATGGCACAAAACTGGGGCAAGAAGTCAGCACACTCCAGGGCAGGGCTGCTACAGGGGCGGGGGGAGGCGGGCACTAAACAGACAAGGGAAGGGGGTAATGGGGACTTGGTGGGAGGGGAGTTAAATAGGCAAGAGAAAGGGGATAATGGGGACTTGGTGAGATCTGAGACAAAAAGTCCAGCATGTGGGAAGGAAGAGCCCATTGTGATGGTAACTGGCTGGGGAACAGGTCTGCAGAGAAGGGCTTGGAGAGGTGGGCAGACAAGTCAGTCGGACATGAGTCAGCAGGATGCCCTGGTAGCAAAGAGTGTCCTGTGCTCTGTGAACAAAAGCTTAGTCTGCTGACAGAGGGAAGAGACTAGCTCCCTCTACGCAGAACTCAGACCACATCCAGGTACTGTGTCCACAAGACAGGCATGGACCTTGTTCAGTTATTCCAAGTTCCCACTCTACCACCCCTCCTGCCCGCCTAGGTCCCACTGGGTGGCAGCATTGCTCTTGACTGTATTGTGCAGCTTCCCCAGTCCTGTGCCTATGGTAAGGGTGCTCCCATTGCCTCCCCTCCAGGTCATTGATAAGGTTGTTGAACAGGACTGGTCACAATACAGACCCTTGGTGACCTCTGAGGACAAACCATTAACCATGACTCACTCAGCCTGACCACTCAACTGGCTTTTTATCCACCTGGTTGTGCAAGATTGTGTCAAAAGACTTGCTGAAGTCAAGGTAAATGACATGCACTGCCCTCCCCTAGGCCACAAATCCTGTCAATTTATCACAGAAGGCCATGAGGTTGATCAGCCCTCAGTAAATTCATGCAGACTGTTCACTGTCGCCTTCTTTATGTGCCCAGAAATGTGCTCCAAGAGGACCCACTTCACGAACTTTCCAGGAACAGGAGTGAGGCCGACCAGGCTGCAGTTCCATGGGGTTTGCTTTGGCCCTTTTCTGAAGACTGGTGCAACATTTGCTCTTCTCCAGTCATGAGGGGCCCTCCCTCAACCTTCATGACCTTGCAAAGCTATAGGGTGCAGTCTTGCTACTACATCAGTCAGCTCTCTTGGCCCTCTCAGAGGCAGTCTGTCTGGTCTCATAGACTTCCATGCACTGAGCTCTCCCAATCACTGACTTGATCTGCACCTGCCTCCTCCCTGAATTCTTTCAGTAATAACAGAGGCCTAGGAGACCTTCCTGGTCAAGACAGAAGCAAAGAAGTCATTCAGTGTCTCGGGCTTAGCTGTCTGCTGTTACCAAATCACTTGTGATCCCTTTGTTGATGCAGCATTTCTCCTTTTCAGCTTTTTATTACTAGTGCAATGGTAGAAGCTCTTCTTGTTGCTCCTAACATTCCTGGAAACTGTCAAGGTAAGCTTTGGCTTTCATAACACCATCCCTCCATGCCCAGACAATTTTTCTAAATTCCTCCTTTGTGTCCTGTCACTGCTTCCACCTCTCAAATGCTGCCTTTTTCCATTATACCCGTTCTTAATGAAGCTGTTTTCCTGATAAAGGTGCTTATTTTCTTGAGTATTCTTGCACTTAGAGGATGCTGTCCTTAAAGACCTGCCAGCTTTTCTGAGCTCTTTTGCTCTTCAGAGATGTATCCCATGGATTCTCCCTATCTTCTAAATAAGCAAAGAATAAGCTGAAGTCCACTAGCCTGAAGTCTGGGGTCTATACCCTGGCTAGTCTTGTTCCTCGCTCCCTTCACAATCCTGAATGCCAACCATTTATTTCACAGTTGACACAGCCAAGATTGTCATTGATTATGATATCTTCAACTGGTTCTTCCTTGAAAGTGAAGAGCAGATCTGGCCATGTCAACACCAGTTCATTCAACCAGTACCAGTATCAACCTGTTAACCCAAACACCCTTCAGAAATCTTCATCCTTGGATCCCATCATACTGCCCCTTCCAGAAGATGTGAGGTTCCCCTATAAGGGTCATGTTCTGTGACACAGATTTCCTCCAGTTGCTTAAAGAAGTCTTAGTGTACTTCCTTGCCTAGGTTAGATGGTCTGTAACATACTCCCACCATCCTATTTAACTTTTTTAATTGATAAAGACAGTAGCCTTCACCTGCCTAAGTGATTTCGTAGGCCAGATACTCGGCTTTCAGCTACTCTGTAGGCACAGAACGATTTACTCACCCAAAACCTATGGCAAATCAAACATAGACGGTCTCCTTACTCTGGTGAAGGATCCTTCTGGCCCTCACGCACTCAGAGTCATCACTGCTTCTTAAGCTCTGCCCAGTCATATTTGCACACAACATACTCTCTGGTGCTGGCCTTTGCACTAGCTGTGGTGCGCACACACACGAGTACATCTCTGAAGACACCAACAGAATTAACCACCACACCAGCAACATGCGCCAGTCCCTTTGCCGCCATTGCCACCCCAGCCTGCCACTAAAGCCCCAGTTTTACATGCACAGGTCATACAGGCTTTTTCAGGAAAATCCACATTGACACCACTAGCCTCATCTCAGTGAAAAACAATGAAAGCTGAGAATGCTGTAAAAAGGTAGCCTTCTTCCTTTTGTTGCCATAACTATTTTTTGTGCTTTCTACTGAGAATACCACATGAAGCAGCTTGGGAGATGGATGCTTCCTTTAGCACACTAAATTATCTCAAAAGTTTTGCTCATCACAATTATCAAAGATCTAAAAACCTGCAAGATTAACTGCCAAAGAAGTGCATGAAAGAGCAAATAGGGCAGGAAGAGACCAACAGTGTCTCTCCCTGTCCTATCAACAAACTCATAAAAACATCATAAAGAGAAGTTCCTTTACGCCTGAAACAGCAGCTCTCAAATACAAAATGAATTCACTGACTTTCTTTGATTCAAATTAACCAGTTATTTTAGCTTGCATTTTCAGCTTGTAGTTATTGACAATATATTCACATCAGAATAACAGACTGACCTTTTTTCTTCTTTTCTTCAAGAGACTATAAGGTTAGCTTTTGGGACTTTTGAAGTGGTTGGCCAGATGCTTTCAAAGGAAGTTAAAGTATGTGAGTTTCAATCTCATTAAAAAGGCCTCTTTTTTTTTTTTTCCAACAAACTTTCCTTTTGTTCATATCAGCACTTACTTTTTTAAAAGACCCCAAGAGAGAGCTCCAGCCTATAGATCACTTGTCCTGAAGAAAGCTCTGTTAACTATTTATAGATCATGTCCTTTTGTACCCAACAAGATCAAGCAATTTATTCAGTGCATGACCGCAGGAGAGAAATTCATTTGCTCTAAGTGTCATCAAGGCAGCCTTTTACCTGCTATGAACAAGACCAGAAGATCTGAATTGCTGGGCTTTTACTTCAAATGCATGTTTTGACATTGTGTGGGGTGCCATCATTTCTTTCAAGTTTTCAAAGTATTAAGCACACTCATAGAATGGGCAGTCCTTAATCACATGAGCAGAAAACAGCGCCTACACAGCAGAATAAAGCAAACACACGTGCACTCCTTCAAACTATCTCTTTTCTTTAAAGAAGTACATATAGATGCAAACCACCATCAGCTGCTTCGGTGTTCTCTCACTTTAGAAATGGGGGCACAACAGCCCAGAGACCAGGGAGAGGAGCACACAACAGGCATCAGCTCCTGAACAACACAGACCGAAACAAGAAAGGGCAGGATGGAAGATGGCCTAATCACATCTAATCAGCAAGGGCTTTCTTTGAGCATTCGCTAGGGAAGTGGATCTTCTCCGTAAAACCTAGTAGAGAGGCTATACACAGCAAACACGCTCCACTGTGACAAATGCTTTGGTTTATCACTTCGGTTTTCTTTGTGGGGTCGTTACTAAGATAACATTTTGTATTTGTAACCTGCCTGAGCCCACTAAAGTTTAAAAAAAAAAAAAAAGACAGAAAATAAGTTAATAAAGCAAGAACATAAATCAGCCGTTAAAAATAATTGACATTTGCTGGCAACAGCTTCAGACACAAAAAAGCACAGCTGGTTTGGGGACTATGGGTGCCTATCATTACAGGACCAATGCAGAAGAGAAGAAAGAACATGCCTTGCTTTCCTTTTCCAGTTGCTCTACTGAGACAAATTCCCTAGAGCTCTGCCTAGCTAAATACTCTCCAGCCTTGCTTCTAGATGACTGGAAAACGGTGCAGCCCAAACAGCATTGCTACTATCATGTGCATAGAGCGCACTTTCAATGTTGCGCTGCACTCCCATTTCCCGTGGCCGGCAGGATGATGTGTTGGGGATGTTCTCCTTCTCCGTCTTGAAAAGGGGTCTAGCATGGGGAGCCATGACAGAACCTGAGTCATTAAGAGCATTATGCTGGGAGTTAAAAATACATTGGTAAAACAAATAGTGATAAGGTAGACACTGCTGCGTTAGTAGCTTTTGAGTCCTGATTCATGGCTATATGCTGAAATCACCAAGCAAGCCGGGTTCCCAAGTGACTTTCAGCTGCAGTTTCCATTCATTCATTGCAGAGGCACACAGGAATCCCAAGTCCCATCCCACTTGACAGTACAAATTCTCAAAGAGTAGAATGACATTATCATCCCAAAGTCCCACTACAAAACACGACAGACTAAAATTCATACTAACATTTTAGACAAAGAACACATTTTGGAATAGATTTTTTTTAAGCATTCATCTAATAATACATTCCTTTAGTGAAAGTTATGCAATAAGGATACACATAGAATCAAAGAATGGTTTGGGTTGGAAGGAACCTTTAAGATCATCTAGTTCCAACCCTCCTGCCATGAGCACGGACACCTTCCTGCTAAGAACAGATTTTTATATTTTAATCACCATATCTCCAGAAGCTGGATATCAAGCTTAAGAGTCAAGAATTAATTAATTCTGCCTTGACTGTCACTGTGCTGCTGACAAATCATACATAACTCTCAAATCTCTAATTTTGGTTTTCTTAACCAGGAGAGAGGGATGGGAACTGATGCCGGCTATCGGGGAACTCCCAATACCACTATCCAGATAACTATTTGGAAAAAACAGAGAACATATATTATGATGATTAATTTTTTTTAGTAAAACATCAGGTAGACCAACATAGGCACACATATTCCCAACATTAAAAATAAAATTATTAGCTCCTCCTGGTCTCCTTTATATCTCCTTTCTAAACTGAGAATTACACATTAGGTAGCCTTCCACATCTGGTCTAAACAAAGCATACCAGAGCAATCTGAAGAACATGAGAAATCATGAGGACCATACCCATCGACTGGGCAGTGTTTTATTTCACCCACTATTTGCAACTTGATACAGAGATCCAAGAAAATCAGCAGGCTCCAAAATGACTAATGAGAAAGCTAAACATCACTTTATTATATTTGGAAGTTGCACTCTACCTCAGCCCAGTGATGTATGGTGGATGCCCACACTGGACAGAGTCTGCCACTCACTGCTATTACTTTTCCCCTGTACTGCCATGGCAGCGAGGCCATCTTCTCTTCACATCAGCAAAAAGCTAGAATAAGCAACAATTAAAAACCCTGTCTTTAATTTGACATTGTGTAGTGACAAGAAGAAAGTACAGTGGGCAACTGGGTACAGATTTCATCCAGCAGTTCCAACCTGCTGCTCTCAGCTGTCACAACAGGATATAGGTCACCAGTAGTCCTTCCGATATCCCCAGCCCAAGGTTATCCACCACTTAAAATAAAAGGTATGACCTTTCATCAAGTAGCCAAAGGGAACACTTCCGTACGCTGTATCAATCTTCTGGATGAGGGGTAACAAGCTAGACTACTTTATATCATTTCCCAAGTGTAAGGAGAACAGCGGTTGTAGGAGACCTTTTATTACATACAGCCAGAAGATAAAAAAGCTATTTTTAAAATAAAAATAAGCACTGGGGAAGAGGAGACTAGATGCAATAAAAAATACCAGTAAACTCATTCCCATCGTTTGGTTTATTTCCAAGTTTAATAACTTCAGAATCAAAGCAAGTGTTTTAACTGATGACTTTCAAGAAGTAACCGCATCATGAGATGCTTACCAAATCCCTTCCACTGTTCCCTGCTCCACAACCACACACTTGAATCATCTCTCTTGGGCATGCCTGACCAGCACCAAGACAACAACACTAATTTTTATCAAAACACACCAGCCACCTTGCAGGGAAAAGAACGAACTGTAATGAATTACCAGGAGTAATAGTAGGCATTACTGCCTCTTGAGAAACCCCTCCTCTAGCTTTTAAAATAAGCTCAGAAAAGGGAGTAAGAATGTCACCACTCCAGAGGTGTCAGTGATAAGTAGAAAAGGGAAGAACACAGGCTGGTGCGCAAGGGATAAGGATGCAAAGCTGACGCAGCAGGGAGAAGATGAGATATCAGAAGAGTCGTAAGCCACTTACACGAAAGAGGAAATGCTAAAAAGTTTGAAGCGTTCCCCTAAGCAGAACAAATCATGTAGCAGTGTAAAAAAGATGTTTACATCTAATGCTATTTACCCTAGCAGTTAATGGGATTGTATTGTTTACACACTGATTACCATGAATTCACTTAAAAGGCATAAAAGTACTGTTTGTGAATACACACCTCTTCAAATGCAGTATGTCCTCACGGTTCCAGCTACTTACAATTAAATAGGTGACAGTGGCTTGCACTGACTTGACTAGGGCAAACTCAAATTCACCATGCAAATAGAAGCAGTTAAATAAGAAACAGTATTTCCTTCAAAAACGCCATATAAATTAAATTTTAGTTATTTTTTATGTTTCGGGTCAAACAACCTTAATTACATTTTTATCACATAAAAGCTGATATGGAAACTGTTCCACAAGTTGTTTGGAACATTCAGTTTTCCGATCTACGTAAATGTAGGGGAAAAAGTAAAGTGCACACCCTGAAATAATTTGGCATTAGAGACAGATTACCTACATCCTTTAGCGTTAAACAAAGGTAATTTCCTCAACAGAGAAACCTCATGAAGTGATTACAGTACTGTAACCACAAAACTGCACTCACCACCTGGTAAACAACCTCGTTATTTTAATCACCTGTAAAGATTCAGACTTCAGGCAAACCAAAAATACACATCTTTGTAACAGTCATCAACAAGAAGAAAGCAAGCTGCACACTGTTCTAAACAAAACATGCAATCTCCACACATTAAGCTGCATATTTGCTATAACACTGAAATTCTGGAGATAGTAATTTTATCAGTTAGATACTAGACTAGAAGAAAAGGCACAGAGAATACAAACCAATCATGAGATCTGCTTCTCAGGCAGCAACGAAGGGGCATCCTTACACTACCTATTGCCTTTGCCAGTTTGAACACCACAGACTTCTTTTTTGGAGGTTTTGTTAAAAAAGGCTCATCTTTCCTAGTGTAGTGTGGAGACATCTCTAAACACATTTTGGGACCTTTCAGAAACTCCATTAGTATTTCTTTACCTATCTATCACCTTTTACTAAAATTTGCCAGAATCTTTCGGTCTAACAGCCATCGTTTCATTTCTCCAATGTAGCCACAAGGCATCAGTGAAACTACAAAGATGGGAAAATGCAGGAACTTTACCCATGGATCATAACTCTTCCATATTCAAAGCCCTAGCAGTCCCCAGGGATACTAACATGTTTCTACTTTTCTCTAGCACTTTTAAACAGGGGCCCAGCAAACCACACTGGGGTCTGTCTTACATGCACTGCAGAAAACATCCTACACAGTAGACGATGACCCAAAGGTTCCATTATCCCCAGTCCCCACACCAGAGCACAGAGATGCTCTAGCCAGGGATCAAAGAACAGAAAAATCTCTGTAAGAGAAATTCCTTCTAATTCCTCCAATCACACAGGAGATGATGATGTTTATTGCTTTAAGGGCAGGGATGCTCCTGGCAGAGAAGCAGCAAACTCTCTGCCAAGAGCATCCCTCCTCTTAAAGCAATAAACCAGTCCAAATCATCGGACCAGATACTACAAAGACAGTATATACATACAGTGTAGAAACAACTGGAGTTTACGTCCAGTGATGTGATATAGGGGAGCAACCAGATGATCTTCTACATTTCTTCTAAGAAGCGTGAAAATCATTTTCTCTCACTATGAAGCAAGAATTAATTTTGACATTATACCAGCAAGTAGCAGCTGGAAGCATCACAGAGACTGGAAGGTACAAGAGCAAAAAAATCACATTAAAGATTTTGCTCTGTACGAGCTTTAGTTTAGAAAATAAGAGAAAACCAGGAGAAAAACAGAAAATTAGGAGAACCAGGGCTTTCAGCAGGTTGCACCTAAAATCCAAAGATTCAATGCAGCTCACATGGGAAATTTAGGAGATAGTCAATGAAAAAAAGCAAAGCCAAAACAAAAACGTTAAGACTTTAATATTTTAAAGAGCTTATGAGAGGTTTTATGCAAGTATATCAACAGGAAACGTAATAAAGTACTAGTGCAAAAGCAGGTAAAATGAAAAACGAAGAAGTAGACAGGAAGTGCGTAAAAGCTGAACATTTTCAACAAAATTCCAAAAGCAAGATAGAAACATTGGGGCAAAACCCCAGCAAAGTTAAAAGAAAACAGCAGCAAACTAAAAATGAAGCCGGAACTCAATAAAGAGCCAAAATAGCTAGTGCAACCCTGGGTCAAAAAGGCATGAGCTCAGAGCAGGGAAATCATAGTCCCTGTCTATATAGGGGCCATACCTAGAAAACATGTTAACAAACTTCAGACACATACCAAACATATCATAATCAAATATATCATAAGCAGTTGGGAGAGGATTCTGAAGAGCCTGGTACAAGCAAGTATCAATAATTCAAGAGCTCATTATTCAGAAGGTAGTGGCCGATCGGGGACAGCACAGAAAGACCAACGAGGACTGAAGGTGGGCTTGAATGTACTGTTAGGAGAAGCAGCAAAAAGCTGAAAGGGTCAGAGAGACCTATGTAATACCACACCATCACACTTGCTTCCCTCTCAACACCGCCACGTCTGACGCTTTGGCTTACAGACCTTGGCAAACAGAGGACAGGCAGGAATGACAATGACGATTTGAAAATCTCCTACAGGTGTAGTGGTCATAGCTCTTGGATGGTGTGAGTCACAGGGCAGGATTAAGGAGAAAAATTAGGATGAGTCAGGAAGAAACTTTTAAGCTAATGAGCTTGGGAACACACACCACCTCCGCCTCACCGGCCACAGCCTCCCTTACCAGCTGTGGGATAGAGACCCACGAAAGAAGGTAGCCCTTCAGATTTTCCTTCCATTGTCTTTCCCACGCACAAGGATACAGATATTTTGCAGCACTATTGCTGCTCTGTGAGGGACTGGGATGACCCTGAGATCCGAGAGCTGGGGTCTGGGCTCCTTTATCCTCTGCGTGAGGTGGGGTGCAGCAAAGGACAGCCAGGAAACAGTAACACCCCAGTCCTAATTCTTCCCAAAGCATTCCTCATAACGGCGCTGTGCATCAGCCTTACACAGGGTTTTAGGAGTAAGGAAAGCCTGTCTCCCAAGACATCATTAACAGCATTTAGCGTGCTTCAAAACAGGCAAAATTTTGCCCTAACAATAATGTCCGTTTATCCTGTATTTTGGGAACTTTCAGAGTAAGCTGCCGAACTTCCCACTTCACATCAGCAGCTGCAGCAAGCAAGGAGCTGTGCCTGCGAACACCCCTTTAAGCGAGCTAGTTAACCTAGTCTTGTAGGTACGAAGGGTCAGGAGATGGGAATGGAAGATTTAGCTGGCTTCAAATATTTTAAATAAAATCGTTAGCTGGAGCTAAACAACGTTGAGTGACACTAGCGTGGTATTTCAACTTCCAAAAGAATCCAGTGAGCTTTTGTGAATGCCATTGATAGAAGGGCACATGATACTACTACAACTATCAGGAAGCTACTTCTTGGAAATGTATGACAGAAATCACGGACAAGCCCTAGTTTTCATACGGCCATTAAATACAAGTCATTTTCAACTCGCCACTACTTGCACCTCCCGTAACAATTATTCTCCATTTCTTTTCATCTGCCCCATATAAAAAATGATTGCTTCTGCTTTACTTAATCCTCCACTTACATCAACCCTATTGTTAGTTTCCTTCCCTTTCATCTTCTCCACATTAATTCCCCACATCACTTTTGATCTAGCTTTTGTTTCCTTTTTTCCCCTACAGATTCTTCCTGATGAAGAATTTAGAGCCATAATGTTCATCTGACGCGCATGGTAATATTTTATTGATTCTCTACTCTCTCTATTAGTTCTGTGTAATGAATAGCATTATGCAAAACACAGGATGGTTTGCCTATGCCTGTATCTTGGATCTTAAAAACCAATTCAGCTGAACTTGAAAAATGCTCCATTTTAGCGGCAAATATTCGTATTTAATTATAATTGGAGCAGCATATGCAAGGAGCAGCCCGAGAAAACAAACATTTCCTCCTCACAGTCCAAAGAATTCCTCTTTGCCATAGTGGCAAGCCAAGTAAATAGAATTAGTGCGATTTTCACTGCTGCTAAATAAGAAATAGCAAACCTCTCCAGGAACCATTCTGCGTGGCCCACAGAAACAAGCTAACCTACATTATTCATCCCCCTGCAGAAAAGACGGTCCTTTTTGAACTGGGAAGGCTGCAAGAAGTAGAGCAGCTGATTTCAGCTGATATAAACCGTAAGTTGTATTTTAAATAGACGCTATATTTAATTTTTTTAAGGAAAGAAAGAAAAAGGGCATTTAGGCAAGTTTTATGTTCATAAATTAACAGCAATGCCCAAGTATACAAACCCCTTTAAAATTATTTTACTATATACACAATACTTTGTGCAAGATCATGTAACCCAAGCTAAAATTTTGCTTCTATTCCATTGTGTCAAAACCAGTCATTGGATAAAACCTCTGAGCAGTCCCGGAAATAGAAGGCAGTGCCAAGGCTCCTTTTCTTCCAGCTTCACAGCCCTACGGCCGACCCGCAACCATGTCCTTGGGCATCCAGTCTCTGGCCTTGTGAACCTTGTATTCCTCACTGCACCAGCAGAGCTCCGACGAAAGGAGGGCTTTAGTCGCTCCCCACTATGAGAGACCGGCAGAAGGAACATGGCTGCCGGCTCCCACACTGGACACAAGGCTAGTCATGTTGTTAGCCCACAGGTGGCAATGACGGTGTGACACCTTTGGAGGAGGCAGGTATAGAAACACCCCATCCATCACACTTCAGCAGCAACAGGTAGCAAAGGGATGCCAACGCTCCAGCCCAGGCAAGGTACCGGAAACTCCAGGCATGTGCAAGTACCAACGCTCTACACACTTTAACTGGCAAAATAAAAAAATTAAGCATCTGAAGTCTTTCAGATACATTAAAGGTCAACCCTGGATTTTGATGAAGGTACCCCAGGAAATAAAGATCAACATGCCATCTGCATACAGCACTGAGTTCTACAGATGTAGGCTGGTTCTTCGGTACGCCCAGTGAATCACTTATGCTTGGCATCACACAGCCACCTAAGATTAAGGCAATGCTGGACAAGTTCAGAGAACTAGGCCTAAGGGTCCTCCCTCTGCCCCAACTACTGGCTGGGGACAGTCACATGCTCTTTCTTGAAGGAAAACTGAAAAATACTAGAAAAATACTGAGCCTAACCTCCGTCTCAGTGTTTTGCAGGCATCCTAACAGAAAAGCTTTGGAGAAGGCCTGGAGAAGCAGCCGAGGGTAACTCTGTAATGGGTAAATGGAAATTATGTCTGCAGACTTTCTAGTAAATAGATGGCAGAATGGAAAACTTAAGTATCCCTGAGCTTAGTCATTTATATTAAGAAATATAACTAACAGTAAAAATCCTTCAGCACAGACAACTGGTTGACAAAACAGCCTATTTTTTCTGCTCTTAAGTAAGCCCAGGAAACAACACTTTTCTCTCTACCTATCTACACCAATTTTCAAAGCGATCATAATTACTGTCAGCTACGAAGACTTTGACAGTTCACAGGTGAAGGATCTAGGAAAGGTCAAAATACCTGGAACAATCAACAAGACCAGCTGTCAAAGCCCTGAACGCACAGCAAAATACTAAAATTCTAACACTGAATTTCTGTAACTACAAAATGAGGACACAATAAAACAAACCAGAAACATTTTATGTATTGATTTTCTCATCAGTCTTGAAAAATTTTTGGCTCGTTCCTCAATAACAATTCTATGAAAATTGATTTCAGACAGGCTCATTCTGTGACAACAGACCCCAGGAGCTACAGCACCCATCATTCAGATTTACTGTTAACTCCTCTCTCTACAATCAATGATCTCCACTTTTTCCACACAGACAGTTTAAAATCTCACATTTTTTTTAAAGTTAAGGAAGCCCTCTACTTTGCATTACAGCACCTATCGACTACAAAAATAATCAAGGCTTGTTAACATACATATAAAATGTAATTACCTGGCTGTGCACTGATCTTCACTGTGGGGAGTTTCGTTGTTATAACCACAACAAAGGTGGTGTCTAATGACTGTAATGGCAAGTAGGACTGGCAAAAAATAATTTTTAGAATTATATGATTAATGAAAAGAAGCTCTCAAAATCCCTGGAGCTTATCAAACTTTCTATCCAAGAAGCTGCCAGTTACTCCATTACGTTTACAGGTTGTCTGTTTGTTAATAATTGTAACATCTCATCTTTCCGTAGCTTTACACATCTCTTACAAGTATCTAATACCTTCCTGCCCATGAAGTGGGGACTGTTCAGGTTGAATTAGCTTCGATGCCATTACAAATGAGGCCTTGGGCACTGAGGTTTTTTGACACAAAGAATTTCAGCCACCTTACAATGGAAACTTTTCATACATTTTTCCTCTGTGTGGCCAGATAATGTAAAACAAAGAAGGATCACTCTTTTCAAATTCTCCACTTCTTTCAAGGTATCAAGCCATTATATTACTTGCTACTCGAGGGGGAGAAAAAAGTTTAAAAAAATCCCAATATAGATACATTAATGTTACATTTCATATCAAGTATGTGCCAATTTTTTCCTCTTCACACATTTTGTTTCCAGACAAAAGACAGAACTGTCTTATAAGTAATAAAAACTGAACGTAGATTCATTACAGACACATATTCTGTATCTGTACTCTTGCTGAAGGCATTAGTTCAGTTAATAAAGCTCAAACTTGCAAAATCCTCCTTACCATTATGTTATGTAGAAAGGAACCTTACACCTTCAGAAGCAGAGAAATACTGAATAAAGCAGCTCACCTAGGCAGAAAATGGAGGTTTGAAGTACTTTACTCACCCAGTTAACCTAGTTGTGAATTAGAAGAATGTCAAGATGGAGCCATATCAATAATAACCCTGGTTTAATTGCTTTTACTTTATCTGTTGCTGTGACTTTGACATGTGACGAAGTGGGGACTACTTGGCATTAATCAATCCTTTTATGTAATTCCAAACTCTGTACATCAAACTACACAACAATTTATTGGGGTGGTTTGTTTGTTTTTTCCCTTGAGGTGCATCCTGCTTTATTATAGCCTTAAAAATGAAATCTACGTTTCATTCAATTTGCTCATTGTAGGACCTGCGCAGCCAAACACGGCTGGACTGAGACTTGCATCAGCAGGTGTCTGCTGGGACATAAATAGTAGTAGGTTGGTTGTACTTTAAGTTTGGGCAGTCACAAAACTATGGCATTAGTTTTAGAAGCAAACATTTGTGGGTCTTACGAGTTGTTGCCAGAATTACAGTGATTACAGGCATAGCAAAAGACTGTCAACAAGTAAATTTTTACTCCATTTCCCACATTTCCTATTAGAAATAAGATAGATTTCTTTTGACAGCAAATGCTTTGACAGAAACTTTCACACTTGCAGCAGAAGTGTCTGCCAGCACTCCACGCCCCTGGAAACAAAGCACTCCCTCTCATCAAGCTTCCAAAGGCATAAGATTTTCCTGAATCCACAACACTGTTCCAGTCCCCTTAATCCACCTTCTCAATGCAGAGACTGTTTGCCTGGGAGATCTGCCTGCTTCTGGTGCTTTTATACATGTAGCATGATGTATGGACACTGACTTCAGGCAGACAGACACCAGAATTGCTCTTTCAATCATAGAATCATGGAATGGTTTGGGTTGGAAGGCACCTTAAAGCCCATCTTAGTTCCAAGCCCCCTGCCAGGGGCAGGGACACCTTCCACTAGACCAGGTTGCTCAAAGCCTCATCCAGCCTGGCCTTGAACACTTCCAGGGATGGGGCATCCACAGCTTCTCTGGGCAACCTGTTCTCCTGCCTCACCACCCTCTCCGGGAAGAACAACTTCCTGATATCCAATCTAAACCTCCCCACTTTCAATTTACACCCATTACCCCTTGTCCTGTCACTACAGGCCCTTGTAAAAAGTCCCCCCAGCTTCCTTGTAGGCCCCTTCAGGTAAATTATGAGGGTGGATCTCATCTTTGGCATGGAGACAGCTAAGTACAGTACCTACAGGTGATTTAACATATTATAATAGGCTTCCTTTTCATTGTCACTCAGGAAGCTGGGGAGAACTGAAAAGCAGATGGTAACTCAGGCATGCTTTAACTCAGGTAAGGCGTTGTATCTACTCTTCAACAGAGAATTGCACAGTTCCTACAGGACCTTGCATGTTGAAGCATTTGGGGAAAAAAAACTCTTGGTTTCTGTGGAGAGAAACCTTGGGCAGGCCTTTCCTACAAGACACGCATGCTTCTGATCCATGAAGTAACAAGTGCCAGACAGTCAACAGCTCCTCAGTGAACAGAGAAAAAGTTCGTTATCTTTAGAATCCTTTTACCAATCAGGAACCTATGCCCAATTAAAACAACATTTAAATACTTTCTCATGCAATTAAAACCACTGATGACCTATTTCCAGTAAAATGGATAATGCAATTATAAAGCAGCATGTTTCATGAAGTTTCAGTAACAGCGCAAGAATTTTAGAGCTTTCCATGATCCATTTCCAACAAGCCATTTCATTGTGTCAGATTCGACATCTAACACGTCAGTAGCCCATATCTATAAAAGCTCCATTTCCTAGATCATGAAACATAATGCAGAATGATTTAATAAAACCATAGTATTACCTTTAAATTTATAGAAACAAAGCAAAAACCTCAAGTCCAGAAAAAGAAGAAAAACTTGTCTTATCCCTAGTCTTGCAAAAATCACTCCTCTGGAAGTAAGATATACTTCAACCACCACTACTAGTCCAACAAATACTACTTCACCCTGGATGTATACAATGAAAATGGAGATTATCCCTACTATTTTAAATATAGATGCCTTACACTTGAACAAGGTGGAAAAATATCCTAGTTTTCCACAGCACACTGTGCTGATAATAAAGTTTCCATTGAAGTTAAAGGACAGCATGCAACTCAAGGCAGAATTCCTACAGGACTGAAGTTCAAGGTTATCTAAACCCAAGAGATTATTTACACAAAACATATTTCCTTCGAAAGGCCAAAAGGTGCAACCAGGGTAAGAAGAAAGAAAAAGAACGGGGGGGGGGGGGAAAACACAC
>NW_010268752.1:46489-83462 GCF_000690775.1 Eurypyga helias
ATCACAGTTCTGCCTCACAGAGATTTAAGAGACTGTGAAGGAGTAACAATGCTATGCTTTGCTAAAAATATGCTAAGCTGATGAAATAGGAAGCATACATTTATAGAAGTGTACACTTAAACACATACACCAAAAATCTAAAGATAAAAATACAAGTATGAATATCCACGAAAAATCACACTGGAAACACCAGTGTACAATATTGGCTCAAGCAGAATGGTCTCTGCCATTCCTTTCTTGCAAATCACGTATATTCATCATGGCAAAAAATTAAATTGCACCATTTAAAATAAACCTGACAGTTCCATCATACCCTAATGATCACCACAGAAGGAAACTATTAATTAAAAGTCCTTGATTGCACAATCCATTTTTATTTCTCTAAAACAAATGGCACAAGCCAGGAAAGCTACTTGCATAGGTAAAGACCACCCACAGGTGTGCACCATAGCGCCATATCTACATATAGCACCAAGCTATATGTAGAACTCTCCTTGGGTATGTTCACTTTAGCAGAAAACAATCAATACCCTCTTCATAAATAACAGTTATATAAAAAAGCATCATAATAGATAGGCCTTAACTCTATTTACAAAGTCCTTAAACTTGGGAATAAATATTTGGTCTTTGTTAATTCTCCCTTAAATTAATTGTTTCTGAAAGGAAGCATACACCAAAAGGAAGTTAAATGAATGTGTCTTCATTTTTGCTTAAGCCAAACAAATATTTAAAGCCTTCAGTGGGAGAGGATAACAGAGTAATACATGGTATTGGCATTACAGGAATCATTCAAAGTGTAAAGGCAGCGAGGAGGGGTGGGGGGCTGGGGTGTGGAAATCAAGATACCTGTTAGGGAAATGACAAACAGCAATAAAGGCTGGCAAACTCAGCTGGAGATAAAGGGTACCTTACAGGTGAAAGGCTCAGGACATCTTTTCTTCCCAATGCTAATTAATCTTCTACGTGCCTTGCACAGATTGGATTTTAAAGAGAAAGATTTAACATAGTAAGACATACTCCGAGATTACTCCAAGTCGCGAAGCTGTATCTAAATCCTATTGTTCCCAAATGTGCTTTTTATTTACTCTCTTGACATTTCTTAGGGATAAGACCACATTGCAAAAATTGCACTGAGCTTCCCTCAGTACAGGTGCCAATGACAGACACCACTGACAGAGGTTCAGAGCTGGAGCACTATGTCCCAGTTCAAACATAACGCAGGCTAGTGCCGTTTTAATGACAAAAAATAAACAACCAATAGTTTAACTGAAAAATCCAGCAAACTATGTCACGTGGATTAAATCAAGTTTTGATTTGATATTTTAAAGAGGTATTTAGGTATAAATACAAAAGAAAATACAACACGATCAGTTTTTGAAGAAATAACATGTCAGCCCATGTTGGTTTTCATTCTGATCTAGAGAAGATGAATGATATGTGCTTTAAAATTCTAATTTTAAGCATTGATATAGAGGCTGGTAATTAGGAAAGCATATAACAGACATGAAATATAACATAGAAGACCAAATGAGAATTTATACTCTAGTTATCCCAGCTAACTGTACCTTGCTAGGATGATAAACTAACCCCAGCTAACTGTACCTTGTAAACTTGCTAAGATGATAAACTAATGAAGATGATTTAAAAAATCCAGCCGAAGAATAAGACAACCAGCACACATTCACAGAAACAGCTAAGCAGATCTAGTAAAGCAGATTAATAGTTCCAAATGACAGCAAAATGCCAGTCGTGTGCAACATCAAACATACTTCCTACTGCCATTTTCAAAATAATTTCCCACATATTCTGGAGAGCATTACTAATGTTGAACTTTTCTGGGGCACACCCTTGGCTACTGAAACAGCTTCTGTTGGGACTGAATTGTTCAACAGATTCAAAAGATTCCACTCAGTAAAAAGCATTTATTCTTAAGGCCTTCCGGCACTTCAGTTGTTCCAAGCACATTTTTACAAAGCAAAACCACATAGTGTGAATTGGGATTTATGACATAAATTACAATAAACCAAGTAATGAGTATTCATACTCCACAGGGTCAGACTGAGCAACTGTAAATCACCTTTGGTTCAGTTTGGATTGCAGACGTATCCAACATAATGGGCCAACGTGATCTGATCTCCCCACGGACCTTGGCTGGGTAGGCTGACAGACAGATTGATTGTGACTGACAGCGACCAACCCTTGGCCCCTTCCCCTCCATTCCTATTAACTCCCCTGCTCCAAAAAGTTTTCCTTTGCCAAAGGCCAGGAAAAATCCATTAACTGTGTGAGGGAGTGGGTCTATTTCTCTCAGTTTTATCTGAAGAATTGCTGTTGTCTTGTTCAAGAGCATCCTATTCAGGCCAGTTTTGTTGGTGGTGTCTAACCATTAAACCAAGGACCCCAGGCTCTCTGTTTCCTGAGATTTAGATACACTACCTCTATCCTCTTCATTTATTGCTGTTATCTTCAAACAACAAAATTTGTCTTCATTCTTGCTTACTGCCTTTTAAGTGTTCAAGGTCAGGTTGGACAGGGCTTTGAGCAACCTGGCCTAGTGTAAGGTGTCCCTGCCCATGGCAGGGGGGTTGGAACTAGATGGTCTTTAAGGTCCCTTCCAACCCAAACCATTCTACGGTTATATTATGCTGACTGGCCAACAATACAGCTTTCCTTTAAGAGTTCAGATGATAAAACTAATAAAAAAGACCCTAAACTACTCAAAAGTATGTTTGTTATAAGTTAACAATATGCAGAGCTCACCATCATCAAAATCAAGATGCCAGTTTAACCATACATTAAACTATTTCCCCCTCCCCCCTCCCATCAGCTAGGAGAAAATGTTAAACTTAACTGGGATAAAGCATGCATGCAAACTAGTCTGTTAGCATCAAACAGCTGGGCTGCTCCGACAGTGACAAAGAGGTCACTGTGTGAAAATACACAGTGATTACAGCAATAAAGGAAACAGCTGATAGAGGTTAGATGGTGGAAACAAGGGGGCAGCCACTACAGAAAGACAAGGTTGGAATGAAGACAGAAGGAGCAGAGGAGGAGCAGAGGAAGAACCTGCCAAAAGCCATGGGTCTGGGAAACAGAGGCTTGAGGGCGAGGGGAAGAGCCTTAGTGCCAAAGTTGTCTGACTCCTCCCATCATCACACTGTATTTTTGGTTTCTTACAACTCAGATGGCCTCTAGGTAGACTGAACAGTCCTTTAGAAGTGATTTCAGAAAGGGGAAATTTCAGAGAGAAATACGCAGTCATTTCGGACAGAACACGAATACATTTTTGGCCTCATTACTAAATTCTATTGACTTTCCTAAGAAAGGCTGCAATATCTCCTTTATGACTTGGAACAGAGGCTTGAAAATCTGCTTGGGAAGTAAAACTTGGAATGCACCTCTACCATCATCCTGCAAACTCAACTAACTGTGCATTTGAAAAACACACCCTGTCTGTATCTGTAGGTCACCACACTTCACAGCTACATTTCACAGAATCACAGAATGGTTGGGGTTGGAAGGGACCTTAAAGACCCCCCAGTCCCACCCCCCCTGCCATGGGCAGGGACACCTTCCGCTAGACCAGGTTGCTCAAAGCCTCATCCAGCCTGGCCTTGAACACTTCCAGGGATGGGACATCCACAGCTTCTCTGGGCAACCTGTGCCAGTGCCTCACCCCCCTCTCTGGGAAGAACTTCTTCCTGATATCCAATCTAAACCTCCCCACTTTCAATTTAAACCCGTTACCCCTTGTCATGTCACTACAGGCCCTTGTAAAAAGTCCCCCCCAGCTTCCTTGCAGCCCCTTCAGGTACTGGAAGGTGCTATAAGGTCTCCCCGGAGCCTTCTCCTTTCCAGGCTGAACAAGCCCAACTCTCTCAGCCTGTCCCCATAGCAGAGGTGCTCCAGCCCTCTGAGCATCTGCGTGGTCTCCTCTGGACTCGCTCCAACTGGTCTGTTTCCAGAAGACGCTTCCTTGTATTTAACACATACCAGCCCAGGACTGAACGTGGCTTCCCCTGAAACGGTGGGTTTGGATTGCAGAACACCAGGTCATGTATAAAGCTAAGAAAACTGTCACCTCTGTGATTTCAGTGCTTACTCCTGCTAGGGCTGGGCACCAAAGGAAGAAGCAGCAGTATAAACAACCCACAAGCAACAAAAAATACACACTGAGGGTTCCATGACTGGAACAAAGATTGGAAGCATCAGTGAAGGAGGTGCGGAAAAGGTGGGGAGGAAAATTTGGAGCAATATGTAAGTTTTGGGGGACTTACTGAGCAAGAAAAGAAAATGGAAAAAGAAAATGGAAGTAGTAGCAGAAACACATGAAACCTAATTCAGAGAATGGAAGAGATGGAACCATGCACTGATTGTGCAAGGAAGAAGGGGCTAGAAGCATAGGATGAAAGAAAAGAGACCTAAGGAGTGAGAAAGTTATCCTAGAAAAAGGACTAGCCAGACAAATACGAAGGTAGAAGAAATGGGACAAGCAAAGCCAGTGCTGAGGCCTCGGGAAAGGAAAATGGAAATGAGGACAAAGCATGGGTGAAAGCCTGGAGGTCTGTGGAGCAGGGCACAGCCGCATGGGAGAAGGTCCTGTAGAAGAGAGCCAAGACTGCCTGGTAACTGATATGGAAGTCCAAAGGGGAGACTTAGACTAGCCAGACCATTGTCTGGACCAGGGGAGAATACTGAGAAGAATACCATGGGGGTGGAGGCACAGCCAGCCTCACGGGCTGCAGGGGAATCTCTGCTCCAGTGCCTGGAGCACCTCCTTCTCCTCCTTCTCCACTGACCTGGGTGCCAGCAGGGCTGTTGCTCTCACATCTTATTCTCTTTCTGGCAGCAATCTCTCTCTCCCTTTTTTTTTCCCCCCCCCCTTCTCAAACACGTTATCAGCATGGTACTACCACAGCCACTGATGGGTTCAGCCTTGGCCAGCAGCAGCTCCATCTTGGAGCTGGCTGGCGTGGGCTCTGTCAGACACAGGGGAAGCTTCTAGCAGCTTCTCACAGAAGCCACCCCTGTAGCACCGCCACCACACCTCACCCTGTCACTAAAGCCTGGCTACACAAACCCAATACAACCACCTTTTAGAAATGGAGTCTGGAATAAAACCCAAATTCCTGACCTTTACCATTCATTTCTATTACTGTGCTGCACAGAAAACTGCAGTCTTACCAGCAATTACACTCTGCTCACTGCAGAGGTCCTTGCAATGACCTTAATGCATCTAACCCAGCTACACAAATCCTCAGAGTATCAGCGTTAAATTACGAACGGGGAGGGTAGGAAGAATTACTACATAAAAACACAGAGTTGTCTCCCTCACGCAGAGCTGCTAAATTCAGACAAAACTTTATGTGAATATCACAAACTGACAAAATTTGAGACATGAAGCACTACCTGGCTTCACCTTCTTTGTTTACCCACTTTAAACAGATTCAAATGCTGTGGACACATTACCGAATGATATTCATGAATGGAAACTGGTCTCCAAATTGTTCAGGCAGGCTTACTGCATGCTACTCAGGTCTTAGTCCACAGATAAAGTACTGTTTTCTTCATCACACTTTTCATGTTTCCCTTAGCACACAGTATTTCACTCTTTCAAATCAGAGAACCATCAGTTTATTTTCACCACATTCCCACCATCTCACACCATCTAGCAGAGGTGAGATATCAACAGATTACAGTTTAAAAAGACCCCACTAAATACATGACGTCCCTGAAGCCTGATACTGCAGAGCTCTTTGCTTTGTAACCTCAAATATTCTGATAGCAGTGATTTCTCCGGCATTTCTATGACGCCTTCTAGCAAAGTTTGAGGCCCAGGGAATGAAGAGCATACAAAACTACTGGCATTTATAGAAAGCATGGTTTCAAGGATTTGGCTAGCACCTCTGAAAGACTTTAGCCAAGGCAGAGATAGAAGTCAGCACGCAGCCCCCTTAACCACAAGGCTGACCCTTCTCTTCCTCACCCTCTCCCCTGTACATTGCCTCTCTTTGCATTTCCACAGCAAATGAAACAAAGGTCTGTAAACAACAGTTCCCATCACTACACAAACTATGGGAAACACCCAGGGTTGGCCTGTGAACCGCATTCCGTCACACAGTTAACGCTATTGCAAAATGCACACCTGACATCTGGCATTCCTTAAAATCTGAGTGATTGTGGAACTGCAACAACCACCACCTTTGAAATAAAGACTGGTGCATACAATATTACCCGAAATAATTCTAGCATTATGGACCTATAGGTCTATTTTGGTTTCCAGTTGATTTGAATTTACTGTATGTCCTTGAGCTCTGTAGTTTTCCTCTGGAAAATGAAATAAACCATTGGCAGTAGGTTATGACTACTTAATTCAGGTTCCTTTTTCATTCTTTATAGGAGCCACAGACGGTGATGCAATTCATTTTTAATAATTCAGAATCATTTCCCTCCTCCTGCATTCAGAACAACCTCGTTCTTTTATAACCCTTTCAATAACAGTACCTTTAGCCTGCTCTTGGCAGGAAAATAGCAAAATGCACTGTTTATTTGTCAGTCCCGCCTTTATATCCCCACCACACACTCAACTTCCGTGCCCACTGACTGCTCAAGCATCAACCAAACTTTAAAATCCCTTTAAGGGATAAACAATGAAAACAAGACGCTGCACAGAGACCAAAATGAGTGCCCCCATTCCGCTCCTGGACAGACAAGGACCATTGGGTTGTCACCCAGCAGCTGGGCTGGCCAACCCGCCTGTGAGCAAGCACACAGCAGACCCACACCTGCTTTTGGCAGGACAAACGGGGGACACGAAGCCATCTGTGGACAAGCAGCGGATTTAAGAAAGGAGGGTGGCAGCGTGAGAGACAAACGAAGGAAACGAAGGGGTGCAGCTAAGGGCAGGAAGAAGCATTGCAGCGAGAGCTTACTAGCACACAGGCGAGTTTGCTGTAGTTACGAGAAACGGAGGCGCAAGACAGCCCTGCCAGTTCCACTAACGCCTGACTGGGCACAGCCCAGCACGCCACCCAAGACGTCCTGCAGCTACCTGAGCACCCAATGCTGCAGGGATCCTGGGTTGCTTCAAGCATCTAAGAGACAGTCTCCTCTCCTATCAACCTGTCCTATGTGCCACCATCTGAGGCCGTTGCTGCGCTTTCTTGGACAAGAGAAGAGGTGAATGGCAATCACCAGAGGCAAAACCAGCTCAGCTACGTTGCTGGGGAGCAGAGAAATACAGCCAGGACGATCAGCCTGTTCCCGTAAAATGATTCCCCTTCGCCTAAAGGACATCACAACTGCGAAGCAGGCAGTGGGGAATACACACAAGCAAAGCATCTGTCACCTCGCCTTCCTTCCACTCGTTTTCCTTCAGCCCCAACCACCGCAGTATCATAGCAGTGAAAATATCCACCGAATATTTTACACTGATCAATCAGACACACGTCACTACAGCTGTCGCCGTATTCTTGGTTGCAGAGGCGTCACGACGTGATGCCGTGCAGCATCACGTGGAGACATGCGTGCCAGCTCTAAACCAGTTAGTTCAACGAGCAGCAGTACAGCTGCATTCACACAGCACTGCCCAAACGAGGTTAGCCAGCACGGGTGTCTTTGTACGGTACTAAACTCTGCCTTGTGAACGTACTCTACAGAAGGGTAGGGGAAGAGTACAGCATACAGTGCCTCTTTGGTGACTACTGTATATAAACAATAAACAGGAATGCTATCCATCGATGAGCCTGATCATTTGTACCTCTAATCTTCATTTTCATCTTCCCAACAAACCAGGTTTCCTGGTTTTATTTAGAACATCCTGCTTACATTCAAACCTCCCCTACAACGAGCTCAATAGCCAGGCGTACAGCTGTCCCACTAGTCTCATATAGCAAGATCTATTCCACAGATCTCCGACTTCTACCAATAGCCAACACTGATACTGAATGAACTCTCACGAACAAAGCTATGTTTTCCTAATAATAACAGTTGTATAAACATAAGGTCTTCTCAGTTAAAGGGAAACCAACATCAAAAAGCAGTAAAACATGGAACCCTAAACCCTTCTTTCTTTGAAGAAACACGTTTGAAGCGAGGTGTTTCTAGTTATGGGTGAATGAAATGAGAATTCAGCTGCAACAAACGGACATCCAGTCCGTATGAAAGACTAATTAGATCCATCTGAGAAGCTGTGTCTAAAACTGCTTCACATATTTCAAAGGAAAGCTCTTCTAGTCTATCTTTTGAGAAGACTACATCAAAACATTTAGTCACAGCTGACGCACATCTATCCACTACAGCAGCATTATTTTTCATAAGCCAGAAAAGCTACATTAAAGTAATGTTAATAGTCTGGCTTACTTAAAAATTAAAGGGGGGGAAAGCAGCAAAGACATTTAGAGCTAAGAAAGCAACTCAAAGCAGCAACGACCTTGTAGTTCCCCCCTACAACAAAGCATCAAGAGATCCCGAAGTAGAGCGTCATACTGCATATTAAATGTGCTGAGATTTGCTCACAGAACAGAATTAAAGATGAAACATCACCCAGAAGCTGCGGAGTTAACTACAGTAACGAGCCAGGCTCTTAGCACAGTGCAACTCTAGCTCCAGCTTCTGCACCAGCAGGAGGAGCTCACAACGTTCTGTAATCTATTCAAAATTTGGGGAGGGGGAAGTTGGAGGGGGTTCTGAGAGCAGGGAGGAGTCGACTGGGCTTTTTTCCTTCCAGTTTGGTTGACTGCAGATTCAATGGGAAAGAAAAGCATCCAAGTGATGCTCGTGCAAGCAGTGGTTTTAGAAAAGAACGACATGAATACTGTGGGGCAGTACCTGAAGTGTGCATGGCACACGCGTGAACTGAAGACAACACCCATGCCCCAAGGAGTTTTCAGACTTCCACCAAATGACCACGGAAGGACTGGAAGGGTGGCAGGACACATTAAACGCCGTTATGCCAGAAACAAGACTTTCTGAATAAAATGTTACATTCTTGCTCTGTATCGTTACAGATGTTTCATTCATATTTCAGTTCACCAGAATTCCTGGAATCATTCGATCATGACCCACAGCAGAACACAGCGTCCATTTCCACACCACAGGAATTCATCCTATGAAGTTACCTATGTGGGTAAAAGCCTTCTTTAGGTAATTTAGAATTAAACATTGTAAAACCCGAGCTCCTCTCTGCCTTCCAAGAGCAATGCTTTAAAACAGTGAAGTCTAACACAAGGAAAACAAATATCCAAACTGAGCACACTTGCTTTTAAAATATTTTACATCTTAGTATTTCAGACCTTTCATTTTTTAAAACATTTCTTGTAGGCTACATACCCATGTCAGACCATATGTTACTCTGAGTTTTGCAGCAGAACTACAAATCTCCAAAAACCTGCTATAACCAAGCTATTACACAGCCCTGACACAGAGCAGAGGGCTACTTCTCTTTTTGCTTAGTACACAAGCATACCTAATCCGAGTACATACAACTATTATATGAGCACAGTTAATATTTACCTAAGCATTTTTACCTCTCTCTCATCTGGTATCTCCCAGCACCTAAATTCTCTGAGAGACTCAATGCAGCAGGTGGAAATGTACAGCAGAGACACCGAGTTCAAAACAAGATACTGAGGCCAAGGCCACTTTCATTTAAAAAACACAATGTCAGCAGCCACAGAACCACAGCAATTAAAGCACTTGCCCACAGAGTCAGAACAGAAGGATCAACGCTCTCCTCAGATTGAAGGGTTCAAGCGCACAGTGCTTGCTGCCAGGAGAAACCGTCCCCCAACCCACCAGGGTAGGATGGGGCAATCTCTACCCTTCCCATAGAAATCTGGTACTGTACAGAAAGGAATGCTGGATCCGTAAAGCCACTGAGAGAGTCAACAAGAGTTTTGCTATAGCCCAGTGACAACAGCAGCACATTGCAAGGGTGGAAATTGTGGGTTTAGCTCTTGCCACAGGGCTAGCTTATGCATAGCCCACCAAAATGCTATTATACAAACCGCTAAGTCTTACAACCCAAAACTGCTCTGGGTCTGAACCTCAATTATAAGACTAAAAGTAGATACACAACAACCTTTAGAACATACAAGTTCTATAGGTATACAACCTATAGAACTTGGTAACGAAGAGTTTTGTTTGCACAACTGCACGTGCGCTGCAACAGAAAAAATTGTGTGCTACTGCACAAGTAAAATACCAAGTCAGAAAAAAAATCAGGAAAAGTTTTCTGCTTAGACTGTAAGGGTTATCTAACTCATCTTCCCCCTCCACTTTTGCCTTTATATGTGCACTTTCCCTTCATTCAAACTAACATAGGACATGGTAGTAACAGTGTATTTTATTCCATGCCTATAACAATGTAACATATATAACATTCTGGTGTGTAACAATATATATTCTGAACTAGACTAAACAAAAATCTTTAGTTACTTGAGGACATGGTCTAGTAGGTATGGCAGTGTTGGGTTGATGGTTGGACTGGATGATCTTATAGGGCTTTTCTAACCTTAGTGATCCTGTAATTCTGATTCTGCTGGGGATGTATGTTAATTTATACCTCTACTGGCTACCTCTGTTGTATTAATTCCTACAGGCAATTAGTTTTAAACTCTATTAATACAGCCCACATATTTCTTTTATATGACCAGTTAGTCCTACACTGCTAGGTGCCTGAAGCATACCAGATATATTAAAATATTGGTAATAGGAGAATCAATGAAATACCAGAATTATTAACAAGAACATTAATTTTATACTGATAGGATTGGGCAATGTTGTTATTCTAGTTGCACTACTGGAAAGACAGAACTTAATATGCACTGAATTATGATCCCATCCATTCACATCTGTGTTTAAGGAATTAAATGTGAACTAAGTTTGCTTACAGCAACTTTCTGGATCATTGCTATGATTTTACATTACACTATTCCTTTTTATACTCAATGCTTTGCATACTTTAGTTGGATCTAGTTTGATTTTGGGGTGATATTTCTTCTTAAGCATTTTTTTCCTCCCCTGAAAAGAACTTACAAAACAAAGAAAACATTTCCCAAAGTAATTTTAAAGTCAACTTACCCTTCAATTATAAAATGTATAGCATATGAATAAAGCAGAGTTCTCCTAAATAAGGTTTATTCATTTTAATTTGAAGTCAAAGCTTAATTATAACTAGATATACAGAAATTTACTGAATTAAAGCATACAGATAACTACTTATCTACTCTATGCTAACGATAGAGGATGTTTTCAAATAATGACAGCAATGCCTTCGATCTGTATTTTATGATCACGTTTATGTACTACACAAAAGGTTCTTCTCTTGAAAATACTGAGGTACATAAGCCAATTTTCCCCCTACAGAGATATGTAATATTCTTCACTTCTCATGGGAAGAGGAAAAAAAAAAAAAAAGGAAAAACATCCCTTTTTCCTAAAGATTTTATGAACATTCATTGATCAACTTCTAATTGAGCTGAACAAGCTTCAGAAATTTTACACAGAGATTTCATGTCTGCACTTGTACTTACAGTGTTCTTAAATTTGAGTTTAGGAAGTTACCCAATATTTTGTGAAAATGGTAGCCCATTCCAGTAGCAATCTCAAAAAAGTAATTAAGCTTTCTCTAGTCCTCTTATTCAGTGTTTGACCTATGCAGGTCCCTCTGGAAGCATATCGAATTTCCATTTGCTCAAAGTAACTTCTGAACTATTTCACCTTATGCTTTTAAAAAAAAAAAAAAAAAAACCAAACAAACAACTTTCATTCACCACAACTTCAACGATAAGAAGCTACTTTATAACTGAAAACATCTGGAAATTCTTTGTCAACTGAACAGATGAGAAGACAAGGCTAAGTGGTCTGGGAAGGTATGCAGCTAATACAGAGATGAAGAACCCTAACAGAAAGCTGTTTTCAAACATGAAAAAGGAGAGTAGCAACAATGACTTTCAGAGAAATCATGCAAATGGGCAATAAAGAATTCTTAAAACAGAGGATTCCTATACTACAACAAAGAATTAGAAAACAGATTAGGCAGAAAAGGTTTTCAAAAATGCAGTTTATTGCATAAAATACAGCTCCCAATTCCCTGCTGAAAATTAGGTCGTCAACCTATGAGCAGAGCAACGAACTTCAAACAAAAAGAAACAGGACTCTATCTCCTAAGAGTAATTACTTACTGCTGGTAGTCATCATCTGAGCCTTTGGATTCATCCATGGCTTTTGTGAAAGCAGATGTCTAGCCAAAAATCAGGATGGCCCATCCCTTTTCTACCACCTCCTCATCACAAAGATATTAATACAAACCATTCCTTAGTTGCCTAATTCGAGTGACATTCACAACAGAAAAATTAAACTGAAGAATACTGAAGGAAGGAAGAGGGGTCAGTTAAAGCAGCAAAAAGATTGCACTACAGTCGTGATTATTTTTCATTCTTTTGTTAAGTGAAAATTATACAGTGGTGCATCCAATAAACGGAACTTGATTATTGGATACTTGGTCCAATGTATTTATGCTCTCCCTTGTTTACGCCACTTACATTCTTTGCTGTTATTTTTAATCATACATTTTAAGTGTATTACCTACACGAAATCCATTCACATAGAAGGTCAGTTTATGGCTGTGACACCCAAGTTGAACACACACCAGTGGCCTGGGAGCTTGTCCCAAGGCAGCTGGGGAGGGCAGCTCCCACCCAGCACACCACTGGCAAAGGGACTCCATGCTGGCTGTGAGCAGCCAGGAGCTGAAGCCTGCGCATAGGCTACAAAGTCACCACCACACAGATCCAGAGCATCCACGGTGGCTGACATCTGTCTTTGAAGGGTCAATTTAGTGCAGGGAAACCACACAGCTACCAGGTTTGCTCAGTACATATAGCTTCCCATTTGCTTTTGTCTCTCCTGCCCTTTGGTACTCTGCAGAACACTGAAGCTTTGAAAGCACAGGCTCCAACCTTCACCATCAAAACTGGATCATGTCTTTGTATCAATGAAATCAGAAAATAAGCACATTTCATAGCCAGGCTGGCAATCGAAAAGGGCAAGATGAAAAACATTCCTGTCTGAAATAGAACTAAACAAAAGATTCCAGAGTTTGGTGGAGGGACGCTTCTGGGCTGTTTGTTGCTGATTCACATTAGTGTGATGTAAAGGAGGGTATTCTTCCTTCAAAATCTATTTTAGCAATAATCTTGATTGTAAGATCTTTAACTCCATTGATGAGAGCAAAAAAATTTTAAGCCTAAGAAGAATACTAATCAAAGCCCAGAATCTGACCATCTGTCCTCCAAAGAACTAAATGGATATATAGACAAGCAGTTAACTTAAAGATCCTTTTAGCAATTAATATATATAGGACAAAGAGAAAAGAATGAATGACATTTACATTAATTTAGCTGGTGAGTTCTTGGTACACAAGCAGACAGTTGTCACCCAAGTTGCTAAATTTTCATTCTCAAGTCACATCATTAGAATCTTTTAATCGCAAAAACATTTGATGCTCTGTTGATAGGCTATCACCAGAAACAGCTATCTGATACCGAAAATTCTAGTACACTAATTTTATACAAACTTAAGTAGCAGCATATACATTGCTGGCTTCAGAACAGCAGACCTACTTCTGTTTTAAAAGAAAAAAATATCAAATTAGGATTCACAGAGGTTTTTAACCTCTATTGGAAACAAGAAATGTAATATTTTTGTTTGCACTGCTTCAGGCCCAGTATTGCTCACACCTGAGCACTCAATTTTTTAAGTACTTCAGTTTGGGGAAGCACCAGCTCTAAAGTGGCCTAAAGCCAGCTTGCATCAAGGACCTCTCTTGGAAATAAAGTGGTTAAGAACAGATGGTTAGAGACCTCAAAATCCTGAAAAATAAAGAGCAGCAAAGAGCAGTTAACGCTGCACAATTCATTAAGATTCTCATGATAGAGGAAGAAAACCACAGATGACCCACAGACCGAGATGCTGACGAATGATCTGCCGGCAAGCAGCGGGATCCATGGAGGAGCCTGCTGCTCACACTCCCTGCACAGAGAGCAAAGCCCTGCACACTGTGAGGTGCTGAGGTTTCAGCTGCTGAGAGTAGAGGAGTTAAGGAAAAAAGAAAGGAGTCACTGCCGGAAGAGTCCCAGCGGTAAACAAAGTAAATCAGGATGCGAATGATGCTGCTGCAACGCACCGTTTGCAGCGGGAGCAAACTTCTGAAGGGGAATGTGGAGGTGGCCCTCCCACTGGGCTATCTAACTGCACCACAGATTCAGCTATCTTTGTCACAAGCCACAAGGGGACACAACCCCCAAAGTCAGGAGCCCGTGTCACACCGAGTAATAGCAAACAGTAAACACAGAAGTTCAAAAAGTGAGACTTGTGTTTCTGACAGCAAAGTTAATATAGCAAGGTTTGAATTTCCCCCCCCCCTTTTTTTTTCCGATGGTATGTTATACCTCCGAATCAGAAACAACATTTCTCATTCCTAGTCTTTGACTTTTCTTCTTTGAAGTTTAAGGCAATTGTTTTTCCATTGTAAAGCTCTGAATAATAATTCAGAAGATTTTTGGCTGTACTGTATTTACTATATTCTCTTGTCTGCAGCACAATCACAGGAGAACCCCAGCAAAAAGAAAATCATTAATAAAGAATAACATGTCCCCTGCTACTTATCCCAGTAAAATGAAAAATAAGTGTAACTCTAAACCACCCTGGTATTCAAAAACAGTTACCTGCTTTTTACAAACCCAAGCTCAGGAGTTAATTTTAACGCACTATACCCTAAGGTTTAAGGGGGCTAGACCTCTGGTCACAGCGAATCCACCTCCCATGACTTATTTCACCAGCTAAGGAGTTTTTCAGATACAAATAAATAAGGAGCTACCTCTCCCCAGGCACACAGGCTTGGCTAGGGTAGAATCAGAATGCCAAAGCTTGTGTCGCCAATCCCTTAGGCCCAACCTTTGGGGCACACAGCCTGCCCTGCCTGGCACCCCCAGTTCCTCCCTGTTGCTTACGCATCCCTTCACCCATGACACTGGCGGGTGCTCAGCTCCCCAGGGGTGCTCCTGCCTCCTCACCTAGCAGTGGAAGGTAACAGCAGTGGCATACTGCAGGAACGCAAGGACACGAGTGGGAACTTCCACATTTGTTATCGTTTGAGTAACAAACCGAAGGACTAGAACTCGGACTCCACGTATGCCTTGCTGAACTGGGCTTAGACAAGCTGTAAAGCTCGTACTGCTGCAAGACACGAGAACAGTTGAGCAGTCCCATTTAACCCCATTTAAACTGAGAGACAGGTTTGGACTCTGGCATTGGTCAGAGCAATTTTCTGCATGTTAAAATGATAAACCAGCAGCAATAGCATTACGTGTTGCGCAACCTTTCTCAAGAGTTCGTGCCTCCTGGAGAAGCACAGTGCAGTTTATGACTCAGCTGCAAGTGGAGTCTTGGACTGACTCGTATACAAGCTTGTATGTTCCGTTACCTTCACAATCAACAGAAGCAAAAGCAGAAAAGGACGCTTAGGCCTCCTGTGCCCGTAAACTTTCCTCATCCTAATTTAAAGACATACCTTTACTGAATTATGTGAGCAAGTATAAGCAAAAGCCTAGGTAACTAAATGAAACAGAAGCAAATCTCTCAAAAACTACATGTGCACATATGCCCACAGATGCATGTCTGCATAATTAGTTGTGCTAAACTAAACTAGTTCGGGGAGGTGCAGCTACGGGAACGAGGTATCTGAGCTCACAGCAGAAAGGGCCTATGCAACATCCACAGTCATCGGCAGCCACCCTGCATCTTCCTCAGAGCAGCAGCACCCCCAGGTTGACCACTGTTAGACAGTGCCGTCGCAACAAAAAGGTGGAAAGGCTGAGGGCAATGACTACTCCTGGGAAGGGCCATCTCTGTCCCACAAACCAGTGCCAGTCCAATGCTAAACTGGGCTGAAATCTGGCAGAGATGTTTTGTTGTTTGCATAATGGGTTACATCCAAGTTCACAGGATACCTGTTAGAGCCATTATATAAATTTAGTTCAGTAAAAAGCTGCGTGCAGGCATGGCCTTCGCTCCTGAAACACCGTTCCACAAGTAGGGTGAGTGTCACGGCCACGGAGCAACACTATGTATTAGGTACTGACTAAACAGTTGCTCAAGACCTCCTGGAATTCATTCTAACAAAAAAAACCCACACCAAACACAAAACACCACTACAACTAAAATGACCACCTTCTTTCACACTTCAAGTTGTACACTTGCAAGAGAAAATTTTTCAAGGTGCTGATCACAATGACTGATCTTCACCATACCCTTTTCATGGTGCACCTGTGATCCACATGGAAGAGAAAGTATCCCTGCTCTCTATTCATACTCCCACATTCATCATGAGTATATGTGAAATACAGTGTGAAGCTTACTGGCTAGGTACCTTTTTTAAAATGAAAAAGATTAAAAAAAACCCCAGGTTTTCATTACCTCAGTTCATATAAGTGAAAATAACCACCTAAAAAGACTATCAGTTTCAACTGAAAATCGTGTCTTTTACATTAAAATTTCAGTAGAGCAAATCAAAAGTGAATCACTGAGAGAATGCTTTCTTCATTATAGGAAATACTAATTTACATGTACTTTTTCAAAGAAATCTCTTTATTCTGCATGCAATGTATGTGTGAACATCATGACTATAAAAAATGTCACGGAGCAGATGTTGCAGAAGTTCCTTCAATAAATACACAAAAAGGCTAAACAGCTGCCAGATGTAAACTAGAGGACTTCTGGGATTCCTTACAGTCCTGCTTTTCAATGATTCTAAGAGAAACTGACTCCTTTAGACCCTTTTGAAAACTTTTCCCTAAGAGTAAATTGATACTATGCAAGTACATATGTCTGTTTAAAATCCTCAGTTTGGTTATGGATTTACCATTAACAGACTGGCAAAGTGGTTCTCTCTATGAATCTACCTTCTCAATAACTCCAACCTGCTTGCATCTTGCCTTTATTCCACTCATCTGCCGCATTATGGAACACAGCATTACCCTTCTGCTGCTGTTATGGTCTGTCTTTCTGCCTGTCATGCTGACAGCATCAAGTGCTTAAGTAAATATCTTCGAATATTTGTACAAACAACAGTTTACACACGTTCATCTGAAGCGGCTTAGGAACATCTCGAAACACCGGCATTTTACTATGACCACACACGGTTTTACCACTGAGGTGCCGAAAAAGAACATTCCAGTACGACCACAAATTCAACTTGCTTGGTTCTTTTATTTGTTTTCTTCATCACTAACTTAATGTAATTTTTGTTGACATTGCGCTTATTTTCTTGCTTTCATACCTACAATGGAGCATAAGACCTTACTTCTAAACAAGATACTAAACAGGTTCATTAATTAGAAAACTAATTTAATAAACAAGTAGATACAGAAATGTTCTGTGGGCATGAGTAGAGACAAATCTTTGTACGGTAGTACTATTTAATGAACTTAGAAAGTCATGTTTTATAATTCACAGCAACGCTTACTAAAGACAAAACAAATGTCCATGTTGGGTCCTGGAACAGAGAATTTTAGTAGGTGTCAAGGATAATATACATTGACTCAATACATCAAATTTCTTAGAAAATGAACAGAACTTACACAAAATGATGAGCCATCCTTTGAAACTGCAACTGGGTAAATTCCATCTCCTAGACGCACAGAGAGCTCCCAGCTACTTCTCTTTGATTTAGCAATAGGAATTCTAAAAAAGAAACAGACAGAAGAAGAATTTTTAACAGAGATTTCATGCTTCTCCCATTTTAACCAGAAATGCTTGCCTCATAGGATGGTCATGAAGGATATACAATATCATTAATCTACAAACACGGTTGGAGAGCACACCTGGGGGGGGGGGGGAAAACCACCTAAATACATTTTCCTGTCAAACAGCATATAAGGAGTAAATACACTGCACTTTCTTTCTAGATTTGCCTTGACACACTGGGTACACTGATAAAGTTATAGGAGCCTCTTGCAGAATTAGCTCAAACAGGATAAAAAGCAGATGAGAAAAGCAGTTGGCAGGAGAACAGCAACAGTGATAGCTGGAGCCTTCTTTTTAAAGGCAAAATAGAATCACTATTTCTTTCATCTCATTCTCAATAAACCTTAATTAAAGGCCAATTACAGACAAAAGATTCAGCCAAACAAGTAATTTTATAATTAATATGCATTTTAGAGTATCTTATCCACAGAGCCCTTCAAGCAAACTGAAAAAATAATTATATACCGTCACTGCCCACATGCAGGATTATACCTAGACCTGCAGCATTCTGTGGCTGCACCAGTTATCAGGCAATCCAAGAAACTTAAATCTTTCCAACTTTAGCTTAAAGAAGCATACCTGACAGCAAAGGAATGAGACCTGCAGTCCATTCGTGGAAGTTCAAAGTGAAACAAGTGATTTTCAGCTCTTTTATTTAAATGCATATTCAACTGCAGTTTTCTCATCTCTAGAGGTCCCTTCCAACCCCTACCACTCTGTGAATCCATGAACCTCTCCAGTCTCTTCCACTTTGTTGTAACAACTGGTGTCCAAAGGTAAGCTACAACTTTCCTGATGAGTGGCTGCCTCATATTGGTGGGGGGTTGGCAGGAGGGTTGGAACTAGATGATCTTTATGGTCCCTTCCAACCAAAACCATTCTATTCTATGATATTAACATCACCAAGCATCATGCAGCCTAAAGAGAAGGTACAAAGGTGAAGTTTTAACTCTATTAAAACAAAGACATTGTTTTGGTGGACTTTTCTTCCACAATGATTCTCAGACATGTTTAGATTCTCTGTAAGAAATCTACAGAGATAAGTTCATCACCTTTAGACCTCTTCGTAAGGATAATTTCTGCAATATATTCATCTATTTTACATTGTAGAGCTTACTGCATCACTATACCACAGTCTTCAGAGTCCTAAAACTTGGAAACACATCTTTCTGTGTTACTCTACAAGCATCCTCCTGAGGATTCAGGTCCCCGCATCTCCCCTAAGGGAGTGCTCAGGTTCCCTGTGGAATCAAGAGGGAGAAGCACCTGTGAGGCCTCCAGAGACCACGGGAGGAGAAATCAGCTGCCTAAGCCAAGGATAACACAGTGACTCACTAAGGACTTCGACAACTATTTTAAGGAGGTTGAATTTTTAGACACCTGAAAGCTAAGCAAGTACATGTCCAGGTACCTATTAGGCAAGAGTTTCCAAAAAATTGTTCCTTGCAATGTGCCTGAAAAGGGGAAATGGAAACACTAAATATATTAGCTAGACAAATAGATGCACACATATCATCAGTTACTTCTGGACCCAAGCCAAGTGAGGCCTACACCAGATTTCACAAAACATCTTAGCTCACCTCTAACTATCACCACCCACGAAGTTCACGAAAACAGATCTTGAAAATAACCTGTTCCCATACTAACGATGCCAATTGTTACCTTTCCCACTTAATATACAGCAACAATTGTCAAAACAACAAGTCTGAGGAAATATCTATGGCTTATTGAGTACAATGACATTTCTCAGCACCTCATCTTGAAATTCCTGTATGTCACCAAAACATTTAGACTGGCTGATAGGAAACGTGACAGACAGGGGAGTTCCTGAAGAGAAGGAACAGGAATTTCCTGCACAGGTAGCAGGCAGCAAGCTGAGAGATGTTTTCATTGCACTTCCTGGTACCGGAGCACCGGCAAGGAGGAACGTAGCAGGGTTTTGGCAGAGTCCCGCTAAATTCTCCATGGTACTCCCCTGCAATAACCAACGGGATTTAGTGGTTTATAGCAACTTCATATTTCTTGTATAAGAGGTACAGCCTCATCTCAAACACAGCTTAGTAGATCCGCTTCACTGGAAGCACGAGATTCCTTATAGCCTTGCTGGCACGGCCCTGTTTCATATTGCATTTGACTGGAAGTGACCTCATGAATCTGGCTGCTGGCCATCAAAGGAAAGACAGTCTTGTTCTCCAGCAGGGATTATTTTTGTTCGGTCCTGTCTTGCTGAGCTTTGTCAAGTGTATCTCCAAACAGGATGCATGCCTCTTGAAAGGCACGACGACGATCGCTGCTTTGCCTGGGTTTCAAACATCCACACAGGCGTATCATTCCTCTCCCTGCAACACCGGCGGTCAGGAGGGCAAGGTCCAGAGCTGCATCTAATACCAGCTACGTGGCAAGTTGTACTTCCCTCCTGGAATTGCTAGATCCATTTGCACAGGGACATTTTTCAGCTTTGCTAATCAAACTCCTGTGGGATCTCTAACTGTAACCCACAGTTATACTGCCTAAAACAGATACTTACATTAGCTCATGAGAATCCTACTTTTTCTTCATTAAATCAAATTCCTGTCAAATAACTTATCTTGCAGTACACTCCATTTTGATGGGATTCAGACGGGATTTTTTTTCATATTAGTAGAGAAAAAAATCTAAAAGTAAGGATCAAAGCCCAAGTTTCTTGGATATGGAAAGGAAGTTACACAAGTCTGAACTACTTTAGAAATGCAGAAATCAAGTTAAGAAAAGGGCTTTTTGGTGGGTTTTTGTTATTGTTTCATTTTGTAGGTTGTATTTTTATTGTTTCATTATGTGCTTTGGTTTGTGGGGGGTTTTTTTGTTTATGTTTTGGTTTGTTTTTTTAAAGTCTGAGAAGTCCCAGTGCATGGGAAATCATCTCTTTGTTCTTGGCCAAGGTTGCTTCCTTAGCTCAGAACTCCAAGTCCTCCAAAAGGAAAACATTTGGACTTCTGAATATATTTTCCACTAGTTCATGGAAAAGTCCGCAAACTTCTGGCTATTTTCAAAAATGCACAACTTTTAAAATTCTACACACTGGGCTGAAATCTGACATGTTCTATTTATAGAGGAAAAAAAAAAGATAAAAAAACTTAAGGTGCTTCTCCTCCAACCCTAGATTCAGAATCCACACAATGTATTTTTCATAGGGTCCAACATGCCTTCCTTTTCTTCTCTCAGTTTTGGCAAATGACGCATCAACAAAAAAATTACTTTCTTTACATATAAAGATCATGGGCTGCAGGAAGAAACACAAGTTTAGCAGCAAGATCTCCATCCCTGGAAGTGTTCAAGGCCAGGCTGGACGAGGCTTTGAGCAACCTGGTTTAGTGGAAGGTGTCCCTGCCCATGGCAGGAGGTTGGAAATAGATGGTCTTTAAGGTCCCTTCCAACCCAAACCATTCTGTGGTTCTATGATTCTATGAGTGCCTGATGAATGGGAAGCCGGGCCGCTGAGAGCTGTGCGCAGTTGTCCCTTGTCAGGAGTATCACACAAAAGGAGAAGGAGAGAGCAAATACCTCACCGGGGCCGCAATAGCAGGAGGCAGGTGGAGAAGAGTGTTAGGAGCTCCCGCTGTACAGAAAGCGGGCAGTTCTGAACCTCTCTACTCCGTATTTCCTTCTCAAGGGAAGTATCACAAGCCACAGTGGCACACGCAAAGGGCACAGCAATGCCCTGGGTCTAAGCCATAAAGGCATTACCCTAAAGCACTAAAGTTCTAAAAACACGGAAGCGGTACGAGAAGAAGAAACACAGAAGTGTTCACCTGCTTAGTTAGTTATTTTCAACCTCTATTGCAGTTTGTTCAACCGCAGATGATGTCATGGTCCCATAATTTAGTTCATACACCTTGCACAGCCTATTATGTCCTTTTACCCCCAACTGCCATAGCAGGGGGAGGGGAGGCAGGGGGGAGATACTTCATAACAATGCAGCAGTTATAGCTCCTGCTTTCTTTGCAAGTTTTCAGTGAAGAAAGCAGGCAACTGCTAAAAATTTTAGATCAGCACACACTTACTGTGCTCGTGGAAAACAGACACTAGTTAACTATTATCTATTCTAGTCAAAACCAAGTAACGAAAGAAAACAGACATTCACAGAAGCAAGTCAAGTAATAACTCTGCCCCGGTCCATCCACTTTGATTGTCACCCACCAGTCAGATAGAAGGAACTCAATAAAACTACAATTTTCTGCGGTTTGTGGCAAATAAACTCCCCTCTCCCAATTACTGTTGATGATGTAATGAGCTATGATAAATGTCACCAGCTCCTAAAGGGTCAGGAAATTGAGGATGGATTTTTTTCCTTAAACTTCCAATTCAAAATGCGAGTTCTAACACTGAGAAGGAAAAAAAAAAAAACAAACACAACACACCTTACAAATTAACTTTACTTCTGATATTTTTGCTGCACAATACTTTACGTAAACACAGAGAAATCCCAAACTACCACAACAAATTCTCCCGTTATGAGAGATGATGAATGTTTGAAACCCACATTATAAGGCACTCCGTAAAGCTGTTTTTCAATTGTGCAATTACCTATTCAGCAGTTAAATAAAAGTGAAATATTGACTTAAAACAATGTTAATGGTCAAAGAATCATTAAGAAATCCTTCATCATAACTTTCACAGCAGGTGGCCTGTAAAATGATCAAGAATAATGTGCTGGATTCTGTAGCCACCAAGGTCAGTTTCTGCATACAAATCTTTGCAGGGGGAGAAAAAAAGACCTTCAGAAAGTGGGCCATTCATCTGAACCAAGTTCAGAGAATTTCCAGCACTGTGAAAAGACATGTTATGCAAGCACATAGATGTATTCAGTGGGGGTAGACTGAACCAGCTACATGGAGACTACAAAGGAGCCCTCCCATGGCTCATGAATAAGTCGAGGAAATGATCAGAAAAAAATGGAGAGATGTTTAGACAGATGGCCCACTTAAAATGCCTGGGACAGGGCATAAGCAATTTTAATGAAACTTTAGATCTACCATATAAATTGTTTCTTATTTTCTCCGCCCTCCCCCCAAAAAAAACTCGAGGAAGGCAAATAGAAATTTAACAACTCAAACAAGAGCCTATCTTGCAATGTAAAAAAAGGGAGAAAGGGAAGTAAATCTCACACTTTTGAGCATTATTGGTTTAATAAGTTCATATACAAAGAAATATCCTTCACAGAACCTTCAACTATCAGATGAATATAAAAGCAGGGAATGGATAGATTAAAAGAATTCTAAACAGAAGTGTCCTGCCAAACAAAACAAAAATCTAAGCTTTACTATCTGAGTACTTTCAACACTTTCCAACATGAAAGTTCATCGTTGCACAGAAAAGATAAAAGCAGCACTTTCACAGGATTATTTTAAGAAATAAAAATTATGTGAAAGGAACCTAAGAATCTGGGAATATTTTATTCAGCAATTTGAAGTATTTTCTGCATCTATTCACAGACATTTTCCACTTATATTCAGATTGACCTATCTATACATATCACATGCAATTTTACATAAAAATGCGTTTTCCTTCCTTCTGCTTTATGCGTGCACATGTATACATATACCCTTTTCAGCAAGAGTATGAAAATATACCACCATTAGAGTAAATTATAGTTGTGCATGTCATACAAAATAATAACCTCTACTATAGCCTGTGTGCCAGCTGATCAGACAAAGGCTGAAAGAAGTACTCAATGGTTATGTCAAAATGGTTTTACATTACATTTTCTTGCATATTATATTTAGACCAATAACAAATACACATATTTATAGCCATGTACTCTATCTGAATAGTGACCAGAGGAAAAAAGGTAAAAACTGTAAAATAAAACGCACTGCTTTAAAAGGTTGCTATGAGTGCACTGTGCTCTGATGCAAAACACCGTACATCTGGATGCTTCCTTTTCCTTTAGCAGAAGCCTTTTGGGGGATTTGCACTGACATAAGGGCCTGCAATCCAGTGCCCAATGAAAACCTCCAGTGCCTTCATCAGTGAACCCCAGATCAAGGCTAAATAAAGAAACAGTTAAAGCTAGATCTTATAAACCTGGGGTGAATTTAGCCCAGATCTAAGTGTGTGGGCTCAACCCCTTTCATCTTTAACTGGCAAGTAACCCTGCAGACAACCTGAGCTCACCCTCTTCCACCCTGAAGGTCTCTAAGAGTGCAGGGCTCGGGTCCTACAAACAGGACCCTAACCCCTCTGCTTTGCAGCTAGCTCACCCATCAGCTTGGCAGTGGGGCAGGAACTAAGGGCCCCTCTGCCAAAGCTGTCTCCACAGCCTTAAGGACAGGGTGCCCTTCGAGCGTGCAGGCAAACACCAGCAATTCTAAGCCTCTTCAAAAAATCTTTTATGGCTCTCTTAGCTTTAAACATACCAGGCAAAGGTAGTAGCATTGCCCATCTCGCTGTAACAAATCCATGCTTGCAGTGCGTACATCCAGAGGATGTAACATCTGGGTTATTAGTCTCCCCTAGCCTGTGAGGGTTCAAATCCACCTCCCATCCTTCCAGAGTCAGGGTCCAGGTAGGCTTTAGGAGACTCACCATCCTACCCTGCTGACAGCAGGAAGGAAGGAAAGATTCATGGTGACTCACAGAATACACCTTTGCAGCCTGATGATACATCCTCTGGGACAGAGAGTTTTGGCATTTGGTCCTACCCAAGGAAATTTCTCTGCACTTTACATTTAACAAACTGGACAAAACACAGAAGGATCCTGGGAGCTGCAAGTACAGCCCAAGGCCTCTCAATTTCAGCTGAGGGTCAGCTGCCCAGTCCTTCAGCAGGTGCCAGAATACCTTGAAAATTACAAATAAGTAAATGTAAAACACGGTATCTGAAACTCATTTCCTCTCCCATGGCATGTCAGGGCCTACTTTCGCATTTGGTTTCTCTTGGAAAAAGGAAACATCACAAGCATTAATGCTGGATAAGAGATGTTGCTCCTTGTCTCACTGGAAGCATTTGTGAGATGAGAAGCAAAGAAGCTTCAAAACGCGTTCATGAGTACAGAGAAAACACATTTATTTTCCATATAATTTACAGGTCAGTTTCTGATCTGTTCTTTCAAAGCATCTTTCCTAAATCAGTAAAACTATTTACCAACAAAAGGACTGCTTGCAAGCAGGTGGTTTTAATCACATCGTTCAACAATACTGACTTGTTTATGCTGATAATTGTTATAAAGATCTGAGTCTGCTCATCATCCAAAAAAAAAGAAAAAAAACCACCCAAACAAACAAACCACACTGGGGGCTATTTCTTCTCCATTACAGTATTTAATTTCACAACTGTGTTTCTCTCTAACACCCTTCATTTTTAATCAGTTTACTTCAGGCAGTTGGAAAAACTAACAATAATGCACTCTGCCAAAGGAAAATTACAAACTCCTGTAAAAATTCTCCTGTATTTCCTTCAACACGGAAACTTACTAGTCCCCTTATTGTGCAGATATTTAGGAACAGTCTTACAACAGTTATCTTGCTTTCTTTTAATTGCTCAAAGAGCTTCAGAAGAAATCACTGCAATGCAGTAGGGAAGACTACAGTTCTACTGTTAGCATCATCCAGTAGCCATTACATCCTTCCACGTAACATGATGGTGCTGGGATGTAACTGTTTGTCAGGCAGCCTGCTTCCCGCGCCTCCATTCAAACAATGGCTGTGCCCAGTAATAATGTGCTATTTTTCACTTCGTATTAAGTTTAGAATACTACAGGTTTCCTGTGCATGTTAAAACTAGGCAGCAAGCAATCTCTAAACTACTAACAAAAATGGAGGTGAAATGATTAAAAGATTCCCTACTGATACGTTTGGTAAGGTAAGAGTCACACAGTTTTACACCTACACATAAGACAACTTTCCATAGTCAATTATTTTTCAAAACCTCCCAACAAACTCCATGTTAGGCTTGCTCTACTCACCCCAGTAGTGAAATCTGCCTGACTTGTAGCCTACTAATGTCAAACTGATCACTGTAAATCTCAATTCAAAACACATTTGCTGCTTCAATCCATCATCCCTTTCGTCAAAATTTAGAATTTCAGTTATTCTCCCATTTTTTCAGTAGAAGCTCTGGAGAGTATGATAAGTCAGAAGTAATCAAGACAACAGTGGTGGGTTAGAACACCAGTGCTTTAGTTCAGATCAGGAGTACTTCTCAAAACAAATTATCCCAATCATCTGCCCTTCCTCTGCTTTGGATCCCATTGCAGAAGAGTCTGAGGGCATGGGAACCAGGTTCCTGCCTGATGTAAGAGAGAAGCCAGGCTCCAGAACTGCACACAGCTCGCTCCAGCCACAAAACAGGCATTCAGTGCACAGGCCTGGAGTAGAATGGATCGAAAGTCAAATATGTGCAGTGAGAGTATCGGCCTCTCATCACAAACCAGAAACCCACTCTCTAATGATAGCTAGATTAAATACTGAAGAATCTTTTATCCACACAGGTTTTGATCTTAATGACAACTTTTGCAATTGCACTCCCTCAAAACCATAAGCTCAGTATATAGTTCAGATATTGGCCCATACTTTAAAAGGTGAACAAAAACTTGATTCTAAATTCAGGCTCAGAAGCCCTTATTTAGTTGCCTGAGTAAAGATGAGTTATGTTAAGGAGTGCTTAGCGCTTAGCACCTGCCAGCTCCTCTCAGCTGAAAGCAATGTGAACGCTGCACAGTGCAGCGCATTTGAAAAATTATTCTGCTAATTTGGAGGACAAAATACATATATTAGAATCAAATTTAAAACTTCAATTTTGAAGAAATCTTGGCCTGACATTCCAGTGCTATCTCTGTGCTGTTACATACTATCTTCTTGAACACATCACCCCTTCTCAGTAATTTACAAGGTTAATCCCCCAAACACACCCATCTCTTTCATATTCGGAGATACACATCTGCACCCACAGACTGTCATATCCACCATTAAAGGCAGTAACATCTGACTGAAATGCAGCATTTCTTCAAAAAATAAAGTTGGTAAGACCCAATACAGTGAAACCTGTTGGCACCTCCTCGAGAACCAGATCAGGAGTGAGACACAACTACCACAATCAAGGGAAGACATCAGAAAAAGGCCACCTCTGAGGAAATTTGGCAACAGCGCTGGAAGTAAGAACGTTGACCTTCTTCAAGACACACAGGGAAGGCACTGTGCAAACTAGTGAAGAATTATAAATTATATTAAGCTAACCAAAAAAAAAAACCCCAACAAACTGTCTTAGAGCCAAAGTGAAACTACCTTATACACCACCATGTCTAAATACCTTTTTGAGGTTATTATTAAGAACTATGTCTTGAATACTACCTTTCCTGTGTTCAATATTTTCATTTAGGTCTCTCACTGACGACTTAGTGCAGTCCCCTTTTGATGTGTCAGTCCCTTCAGAATGGACCAGATTATATTGCTGGAAATATGGAATTATTTTCTTTCTGCCACACTTTGTAGTACCAATGAGTCAGCTTGGTCTCTCTGAAGCCTGTCACATACACAATATGCCAAATGTCATTATTTAAAACAGAATTCTACTCTTTTTTTGTGCTTCTTGGAAAACGCGATGCTCGCACCAGCCTTCAGCAGGGTTCCAGAGTATAGTAAAAGTACGTCATGCCAATGAGATCAGTTTTGTCATGAAGCTGTAGTAATCGTATTTGTTCTCTTGCGATTTCTCCTCTATATGAGACGTGACTCAGGAAATGCATAGCATGCACATTTAGGATAGCATACAGTCCCAGAAAAGGATGGTCAGATTTTCCCTTACTATCCATCCTATATGCGATGGTGCAAGACACAGAAGCTGGCAAAGAACAGTGATTCATTTGCAAGAACATATTTTTCTAGACAGTGGCTAGCTTTTCAAAAGGATGTTTCTTTACTGCATGCACAGGATCAAGTGCTGGGTGACAGCACAAATATCAATGATGCACCTACCAAACCACACATATATGCAATTAGAGCGTTTGGCTAGAGGTACTCAAGCCAGTTTCCAACAGGCCATGTGACAGCTACTGCCTCTCCCTAACATGTAAAAAACAGGACATGTTTCAGAGATTCAAAACCTTTGTTCTCTATTTCTTCTCTGCCTCATCCCTGGCCATCTTCAAAGCCAGGTTGGACGAGGCTTTGAGCAACCTGGTCTAGTGGAAGGTGTCCCTGCCCATGGCAGGGGGGTTGGAACTAGATGGTCATTAAGGTCCCTTCCAACCCAAACCGTTCTGTGATGCTATTTCTTCCACACTAGATTCTTATGTAACAAATTAACACCAGTAAATTGAAAGCGAAAGTGAAAGAGAAAAAAACAGCAGATGAGAAAGACCCCAAGATTTCATTAAAAACTATATTAGATAACCCAAAACATGCATATCTTCAATACGTACTAATTCTTCATGTCTAGACAATTATAGCACATAGCAGAGCTCCAATGACTTACATTACCTTCACCACATCTTCCACTGCACTTTCAGATTACCTCCAGCAGTTCACACCACCAAACTTTCGCCACCTGGTATTAACAGTCTTTTCCCTTTGTAACGAACCGAAAGAGAAAGGTACCTCTCCATGACAGGCTAAACTAACTTTAGCTGACGCTTACATCTATTTATTACGTTACTTAAACACTGTGAATCTGGGCAACACAAACCCAGGCTCAAACTGCTATTTAACAAAGTCGTATGTATTCAAAAGAAGATAAATCTAAATTGCCTTCCCTATATTTTCATCCTTTTAATAGGACACATGCCACTGTGCATATTATGGTCTCACAAGTAAAGAGAAGAAAGCCCATAAGAATAAAATCGTGTGTAGGTTTCCTGCTTAGCTAAAGTTACACGCATCAGATATGAACAAAAGAATTTCAGAAGAAATTATTAGTTAAACTAGGGTTGATTTCAAAGGAAAAAAAAAATTTGAAACAGCTAGTGCCTCATGCTCAGTATTAATAAAAGGGACTTTTGCCCACTAAGCTTTCTGCTGACTAAAGACAAAATAGACAAGCCAGGCTGTGTAGGTGGGATGGACCCACGGAGTGGCAGTAACACAAGTGCACAAACTTTCACACGAAGTGGGTCATCTTTTGCTTATTCCTTCTGCTTATTTTGGCAGAATCATCATCAATATAGCATGGGAACATAAAAATAGCCATACTGGGTGGCCCAAATACGCATCTAGTATAATATTCAATGTTCAACAGTAGATGGTTAAATAAGGTATAAGAACATTACAAGAATGTAGTCACACTTCTACAGTGTACTTAACTGGAAGCTCCTTCTTGTTCCTGGCCTTTTGCCAAGACAATTAGCACTAATCAAAGTATTTTGTTAACTCACAAAGCAAAGAAATAAATTGTCTAAATATAAAACATTTTTCCACATATATATATACATAACCCATATGTAACATGTGCCATATAGGTACATTTTTACATGCTATAGAAAACACATTTTTCTTTACACGATTTCTTACACATCCAATCATTATTTAATTAATATGATAATACATATTGTTTAATAAGATGGTACTGTTCATCTTTATTAGTAAGCTAATAAGTAAAGCTATATTTTTCTGTGAATGTTCCTATTCTATAAACAACTATGAGCAAACAACTTGTCTGTGGTCAAGAGGATGTTCAAAAAGATCAAGGCTACCTTTTTTTGACACAAAAACCAGACACATTTTGAACAGAAAATGGAAAGTAAAACATGATATACATTAACTGGTTTTGATCCAGTGTCTGCAACTATGCCCACTGGTATCTCCTGATAATTCAGATGGAAAACTACCAATAACCAGTAAAGAAACAAACAAAAAGCAAAGGAAAAGCCAAAATATTTTCAAAATACACCTTCAGAAGTAGTGTACGGCAGCTGAGAGAGGATACCTTTGGAAGATGTTCAGGAACAGTTCTCAACTTTGCCTTCAACCCCAACCCCAACCTCCCCCGCTCCTGCTGAGGGAATCCATACATGATGACAGCCACGTCCCCTCTAAGCTCGAAGTCTCTTCACCCATATCCAACATCATTTCTCCAAAATGCAAATGGCTGCAGGACCTTCTGGGCCTTTGTCTGTGAGATGAGCTGCCTGTGAGATGAGCTAGCCCCGTCTCTGAAGCGTTGTGTTCCACCCTTACAGGGCTGGGAACACGATTTCTCACAGAGATCCAACTTATTAAAACTTTTTAAAAACTTTTTAAAACCGTGAAACAGCAAAATGCCATCAGCTCTCACTACCCCTTGCTTCTGGTGTTAAGACTTGGGGAAAGGAAGCCTGTAGTAGAGGCAGACATGCAATGTCCGAGGCCAAAGAGTGGAAAAAGCACAGTTAACAGAGGAATAAGGTGGACAATGTTAGTAAACATCTTAAAATTATTGTGATTTGCCTGAGGATATCATAGAATAACAGAATGGTTTGGGTTGGAAGGGACCTTAAAACCCATCCAGTTCCACCCCCCCTGCCATGGGCAGGGACACCTTCCACTAGACCAGGTTGCTCAAAGCCTCATCCAGCCTGGCCTTGAACACTTCCAGGGATGGGGCATCCACAGCTTCTCTGGGCAACCTGTGCCAGTGCCTCACCACCCTCTCCGGGAAGAACTTCTTCCTGATATCTAATCTAAACCTCCCCATTTTCAATTTAAACCCGTTACCCCTTGTCCTGTCACTACAGACCCTTGTAAAAAGTCCCCCCCAGCTTCCTTGTAGGCCCTTGATTCTTGAGTATCAAGAAAAAAAAATATTTGGTGCCAGGGGGTGTGGGGAAAACACACGGGGGTGTCGGGATTTAGAAGAGAAGTGCTCTTACTATTTCAAGGACCTGAAGAGGGAAAAGCCATTGGTTTATGTCATCTCCCTTGTCTACAGACGTTAAGGGCTGGGCACAGCCAGAGGAGGATCTGCTTTAAGTTTCAGTGTCCAGTAGAAAAATGGGCAGCAAGGCCTGGCGAAAATCACTTCTGTGTGACCAAGGTGTATCAGATCACCACCCATGGCAGACAGGAGCCCCAGAAACACATACCACAACACTGGGGTAAAGACGGAAGCCTAAAGCTTAGGAAGGATAAAATTTAACAAATACCCCAGATATTTTGAGGTGCTTTTAAAATCTGGAAATCAATAAACAAATAAATTATTTGTATCCTCACACTAACTGTGGCAAGACTAATTTTACTAAGCACCACAGAGAGACAGGATAAAGACCTGTCATCATCTCCTTTCTAAGTCAGCGAGTAAACATCCCTGGTTTCAAAAGAATCAGGTCCCGTGCTGTTCTTTCCTGCCCAGTCTTTCTCACACTCAGGGCTTTGAAGATACACGTTAAAGGGAAGCCACAGCCAAAACAAACTGCAAGAACCACATCTAATTGCAGGGAGAAGTAAAGCACTAAAGAATGGTCTGTGAAAGACAGTAAAGAACCATCCATAATCACAAAAGGAAAAGTCATCTGAGCAGTCTTAACACAGATGTAGAGTAAAATATGCAAGCCTTTGAATACTTAAAATGAACCAACAAAAATAAGGGTATTTTTTCTTTAAGGCACCATCCACCTCAAGCGTCCCATCTGAAATACAATGATATATCCATGTAGTTTTTCTTTTAACATTCACAACGCCACGAGTTACAAACACAAAAATATACAGCATCCAAGGGAGAACAAAGAGTGCTACCTCAAATGCAGGTAGCAGATCACTGGGTTTGAGTTTTACAAGTCTCAGGCATGAGATTCAACTCCAAGACAGCAAACAGCGGCACAATGAGCAATGTTACCTCTCAAATATTTCTCCCATTATAATTAGGACAAACCTACAACTTGTCACAGGGCAAGAAATGGGCCTGCAGTCTTACCTATAAAGAAATAAAAAATGTTCCTTTTTGTTATTATCACTTGGTAGTGCACAGACCAGGAAATGTCTTATACAGAAAGTGAAGAAAGAGCTCTCCAAGACTTCTGAGAGAAAAGCAGGACTCATTTTTCACGTGAAAATGTTTCTTCGATATTTTCACTTAAGCGCACACACTGAAACTATACAGAAGTGACCTGCCACTCTAAAAGTTGAAAAGAAATAAGCCTTAACTCAATCTTACATGTTTACACTTTTAATCTTACCCTTAAACAAGACTGAATTGAGAATAACCGCACTGAAGGGTCAACGTCTATACTGGCATATCAAATTTCGAGCCAACAGCTCTTTTATTTAAAATATGTTAGATAAAAAGGTAATATGCTCTCTGTAAGAGTTCCCTTGAGGTTAGAAGAACCAATAAATTAACTGTTACCATATGTTTGGCTCTTTTTGGTAAAATTCAGTAACAAAACACAGCCAAACCTCTTTTGGCAGGTAATAATATTTGGTAGCTTATAGTACAACTTGGGGAAAAAAGGCAACTGAACAGAAAGCTTAAAAATTAACAGAAGAAACTGCATTTCTGTCCTTGTATATTTAGCTATATGTCATTGAAAGAAAAATTCTAACCAAGTCAACTCTATGGGTCTGATCTATAATAAGCAGCTGTCTCTTCAAGAAGAGCTATATCAAGCACAAACCCCAACACTCCAGCTAGTACAGCAATGCAAATATGCTGCGTCTGGTTCTTTTTTTTTTTTAAACAGTGCTCGGTATGTATGATCTATTTTGCAAATGAGAACCTTTGTAGAATTAGTATTCTAAAGAGAAAATGCACCTGATTAATGGTTTTGTTATAGTGGGTTTATTTCATTATAAACGAGCAAAGTCCAGACTTATTTGCAATGCCATGTTCTTAACTTTCACTTATGTTAAAATTAAATACTTTATTTTTCCTGTATCTTCTATACCTACAAATTGAGACTAGAACGTAAAGATAAAAAGCCTTTACATTACATCTCTAATTATAATTACAGACAAAGGATATTAAATTCTGGGTATTTTAAGGACATCTATTACAGTCTATTTTTAAATTCGAGCAAAACAGGTGGGGGCAAACCTAGCTGGTCCTACTCCTTTACACCAAGGCAGCAGGACTTGCCCTGTAAGGTCACAGTTCTATGAAATCAATGCTTTTTCAGATATGGGAACGTCCACCTCATTTTATTTTTGTAATCCTCTATGACAGCAAACTCTAAACTCATCATTATTCTCATTTCCAATAAAATGAATACAGCCTGTTGTTCATGGCATGATAGTTTGCACGTACAGGAAAAATAGACACTTAAAAAATCCGTATTTCTTTAATCAATTGCATCATCCCATTAAATTCTAGTTTTTATGTATATAAACCACTTGTACACCTTACAGTTCCACAGATACATCTGGCAAGCAGTTTGAAGCAGGTTGACAGGTACAGGCCAGACATTTCACTTCTTAAAGTCATGTTAGTGCACGATTAATCCTATATTTGCATTAATTCGATTACAAGCACTTACAGGTTAAACTAATCCTAAAGTATAGGTCTAAAGATTATTCTACAGGCTCCTGAAAGGTTTTTCCAGAAGAAAAATATTTTCGCTGTTTTATGGATGCTTGCCTCATTCAGCCATTTGGGATTTGATTAATAAACTTATTACTGTATTCATCTTCTGATTTCTTATTTTTTTAAGTAAGGCAATTTCTGTGAAGACTTGACACTGAAATCAGAGACTCCATTTACCCTGCAAAACACATCCCCAGTTCAAAGTATTTAAGAGGGTTAAACAAAATGCAAACATTTAATGCAACATTAAGCACGTGAAATAAAAACTTGATTGCCTAAAGAAAGCATGCTATGCTGTTACCCTGGTGACAGGTTAAAAAAGGATTGTGAGCTGAATGGCTGTATGATATGAAATTAAAATGTTTCACATTGAACAATCCAAAATGAATTGGGAAAGGTTAGAGCAGAGGAGAGAGAAATCAATTCTCCAATGGCAATGGTGAATGGAAGTGAAGTCTGAATAGGATTTGCCAGTGGGGTGCAACAGCTGCCAAATATCCTGCAGCCAAAGAATTACAATAATACTGATGAAGTGTGCAAGAGCTTTTGGAATCATTGCAGGGAACAGAGAAATACTCCTACAATAATGAGGCCATTCTGTGTCCCATCCCACTTTTGCAGCTGAATCAAAGGAAAAAGAAACGGTTGAAAATTGTAATACTCAGTAACAGAGGTATAAATGAATTATCTATCCCTTCAATCGATATCTTATACTTAACTACAGCCTTTGTGAACCATGAATGAAGCGAGCATGCTAAAGAATGGACAAATCAAGACACATACGTGTAAAAGTATGCAGACCGCATTGAATGAAAGACTTTTTCTTCCCATATATTTTGTTGACAACATTTCTACAGCCACAGCATCCGGAATGAGCGATATACTACACAAACAAACAGCAGGACACAACCAGTGTCTCAAGGAACTTCACAAGGTAAAGTCCTGATGTTCATGCTTATCTTTTGAACGTAAATAATCCTAGGAAAAAACCACCAGTAAAACTTCTCACGTGAATGCAGTTACACATGCATTTACTGAGCTCCGAGTCCCTCAAAGTCAAAAAAAATTTTGCCCTTCCATGAAAACATCCAACACAACTTTGTTTCTGCCCTTCAAAACTTCAAATAAAATATACAGATAGAGAGGAAAAAACTGTGCTTAAAATAGCTGTAAAATGACCAGAGAGCACGTGGAGATTAGCGTGCACCGTGTTAGTTCTACGGTTTCATGCATACACTTTTTACACACAGACAAATATTAAACAACAGGTTTAGGAGGTGTGAACCTACATGAGAGGAAAGAACTGTTGGTCTTATAAAAGGAATCATAGTAAAGGAAAGAGTCTCTTGTGTTAAAGAGAGGATCTTGCAGAAGAGGTCACACTATAAATACCTTGTATTTCTTATGTTATCAATTCTGATTCCATTAATTTAATCCAAGAGAAAAAATACAATACACACATTCTGTAGAAGCAGTCATAAATGCTACCTTGAACTGTGCCACTTCAACTTTACTATTTTACATAAAGTTTATTTCGATGCACCCAAAATACCCGATTCACATGTCTACTTGTTTGTCTCTAGCACGTAATCCTCTTTCTGTAATAACCAACTGCAGAGTGTAGAAGGGTAAATAATATCAGATTGAAAAGACAGCTAGAGTATTATATAGGGCAGCTGGTTTAGCAGTGATTAAGCAAGCATTTAAAAAAAAAAAGTAATTATGAGAGATCAAAAGAACAACATTAAGTGACACCTAAAGAGACAAGAGAGGGTTATCACAACCGGAAGAGCCCATTACAATCAAGAATGTCACACGAAAAAAGGGAAACAGTCTTAGTATCTTGCTAGTCTAGGGGGAAGTTTTAAAAAAAAAAAAAAAAAAAAGAAAAACAACAACAAACACACCCCACAGTGGAATTATGGTCTGAAGCTGCAGTAGTTACATACATATATTGAGGACTTTCAATGGTGTAACAGTAAATCACGAAAAGAACATTTGACTTGTTGACCAGGAGACCAGAACAGTAAGGGTAAGACAGTGTTATTTTCCCCAGCTAAGGATGGCTGCCTAACTCCAAAGCGAGGGAATGGAGAAAGCCACAAGTGGGCTGGACTTAGTCATCCTTAGCAAATGAAAACAAAGCGGTTTATCTTTATATCACACTGGAGAGTATTTGTAGGGTAATGCAAAGTATAAATATTTAGCTGGACTTGCAATAACTGTTCATGTTATTACTGTGGTTGGGTGTGTGGGGGTGGGGGGAACTAAAAATCACGTCATGCGTTCAGCAGCGCCTGCAAAAACTGTGCTGCAAGTAAGAACTCTCCCCTCTTCCCAAGCGGCCAGTTCAGATGACTCCTGTGAATATTCCTGACATCATCCTCCTTCTTAAAATTAATGTAACATAACCTTCTTCTGTGCTGCTCCTGCAGCGCAGGAGCGCCGGAGAGCTCTCCTACCGGGCAGCTGACCACCCTTCCATATGGGAAAGCCCTGGGCTGGCGAAGAGCTGGCTGCGGCCCAGGCTCCAGCAGGGTAATAGGTGTGGTGTACATGAAAGCAAGCGTGCGTGCCCGCCAGGCACGGGGCTCTACTGCTCCCCGAGCGGTTGCCTCCCTGCCCTAAGCACGCCATGCCGAGGCAAAGCAGGCATCCAAACTGTCACGACCAAGCGTACCTGAGGATTTACATCAATGTGTCCGTACCAAATCAACCCAGACAAAAAACCTATAGCAATTCACTGAATAAAAAGTTAAAGCTGTCCATTTCCGTTCTTGCAGTTCACCAGTCGTGTTACACCCACTGGATTTTCACAATTTTAAACCCTATAAAAATTCAGCCCAGCTATTTCAGAACTTGACAAAACCTTGCTCGTCCCTAATCTGTAATTATTCACTATACACTTGCCCTTCCCGTGAAAGTATTATTTTATGCTAAGAAAGCATCATCCATTTTAAGTCTCAAAATGCGTCATACATGTTGAGAAATAAATATTTACAAAACCTCAGTAATGGCCTTTAATGCTTTACTGCATTTTTTTCTTTTTATAAATCGAGGCCCAATCCAACTGAATTCTGTAGGGTCCCCACAAGAACAGTTTGGAGTTTAACTCAAGGCTCCCTAATCCCAGCCTTCAATATTAAAAACACACGAGCAAGCAAAACTTTTAGATACTTTTTTTTTTTTTGCCAACAGGAGAAAACATTTTCCAGTCTGTTACCATCTTTTTGCATGTAGTATCAGGTAAGACAGGCAAGCAGCCTCACTGTTTTTTTCCAAGTCATAAATGATGAAAGAGTAAAACCCATAGAAAAATTAGGAAAATACACTCAGCAGCCAACACAAGCAACACATAGGAAGTGCTGTAGGCAATTGGGTTTAGAATTATAAACATCACATTAGTAGACCCATGAGATAGCATGATGTAGCCACACCTGGAGAGTCACTCTCCTATTCCCCTCCCAACCCACTAATGAAAACAAGGCTGAAGCCAAAATGTGAAGATTCAACTGTACAACATCATTTTTGGTCTCAAAGGCTAACGACATCAAACAGACGCAAAATAAGCTGGATTGACTTCAGCCAAAATATGTTTCCACTTGAAACAAGATCGAGGTCTGTCTAGAAGACCTTGGGATTTTACTAGATGCTGTAAATCTGTTCAGCAGCTATGGGTGGCACCAGTTTTACAATAAACTA
>NW_010268752.1:83481-107589 GCF_000690775.1 Eurypyga helias
GCTAGGTAAAATAACAGAAAGCTGAACAATAAAACAATCATCAATCATTCATGGCTCTTTCCTGTAGGAAACATGTGATCCTATTATCTGGATATCACAGTGAAATATTCACTCGCAAAACACCAAGCAATTTCATTACCTAATTATCTTTTAACAAAAAAAAAAAAGACCCCCCCTCAAAAAAAAACCCACACCCATGCCACTCCTTTTCCCAAGAAAACTAGTTAAATAACAACCATTTAATTTTTTTTTTTTTAAATCAGAGAATACTCTAAATATCAGATTGCATAACAAAAGTAACTGTCTCTATTCCTGCAGCTCTGAGCATGCACAGGCCTCCAGCAGCCCTTCCAGCCGAAGGTTGACAAATGAATCCTCAGAGAGCACTGGCAAGGCCAAGGGCACGCAGCAACGCAGACAGTGGAAACTCACCTGTGGGTGCTCCACCCAAACCACAACACATCCCATTCGACCACAGGAAGGGCAAACCAGCCTTCAGCTTGTGGCCTGTATTAACCTCAACACCACACAAACTCCTGCCACAAAGAATCCCACGACAGGGGTCACATCTAATTGAAACGAGCCGAAGGAAGTCGAGTGTTTGATCCTAATGAGGCAATAGGTCACTCATCATCCAAGTGTGCTCTAGCAGGAACCTCACAGCTGACGATCCAGTCACCCAGGGGACTGCAAAGGACATATTTTCTAGTCACAGCCCTGCAAATATCATTGACTGTAAGGGAAAACCCCCACCCATGAGGCTGCTACCAGTCTTATCTGTAGCAGAGAGCTACGGCTCACCTCTGCATCCCTTCCACGAGCCATCCTCTGCCCATCCCTTCCTCCTTGCTACACATTCCCACCCTTCCAGCTCTTACAGAATCATTTCACATGTCATGAGTACTTAACCTGGTTCTGTCAGAATGATCTAAAGTTAAGTATTACTGTTTCTAGGCTAATATGGGTCATTTTAGCAGAACCAGAGTAGACAGCAACTACACACAAAATCATCTCTGCATATCTGGGTGGGAGGAGGAGGGGGAGAAGGCAGAGACAACTCCTTAATCTGGCTCAGCTCTGTTTCATCTGATCACAGTCTCAGTAGCACTGCTAGGGAAAGGTAGCGCTTCTGCCAAGACTTCCAAGCACAGTTCTTTCTATCTCTCTCTGGCTAGAATAACAATCCTGAACTTGGGCTGAATAAATCATGGGGAAAAAAGGGGACTCAAAATACCCCTGCAGTTGTGAAAAGAATGCGTATTATACATAAAGCTCCTAAAAGGGAAAAGAAAACAAACCAAAACCCAAAGATAAGCGTATAACTCACATTCAGCAAAAAAAAACTGTCTGTTTGGCAGCTGCGACAAGTTTAGAAGGAACCGTGCGTGATTTCAAAATGCTACTTTTCAGTGCAATTGCTCACACGGTAATTCCTCAATTGCTTTCAGTGCATGCAAAAGAAAGAAACGCTGTCAACACAAACAGTGCCAGAGAGCTGAAATTTTGAAGATTATCGTCAACACGGCAATGTAGTTTCCAAACCATTAGGAGAATGTTACAGATCAACTCTAGAACGCTGCAGTCTGTCTAACCCACTTACATCTTCCAACATGGCTTTAAAATACACACAGACTCCAAATGCCCAATCCTGCCACAGTGAACCGCATCCAAGATTACAACTGGCCTTTTTGATTTATTGCCAGTAGCACAAGCTCCTACTCTGCATTTTGTATTTACTAATGTTTTTCAAACAGACTGCAGTCATACCAATAAAGATGTGCTTCCCATGGCCACAATCCTGCTCCCTACAAAGTACCCGTGACGCGGAACACCTTCAAAACCAAGTCAGCTACAGTTTGGGTAAGTTATGGAGATGCTGTGAGGTATCCTTCATGGGCCTGGCCTAACTTGTATGCTCCACAGTCCTCAGTCCCCTCTAGAGGGAGTCCACTCGCTGCTCTGAGGAGTGGAGAACACTGGCCAGGACACTGCACAATCCTTTGACTTCATTCTGCCTTTGGTTCTTTGACTTTTCCTCTGAAGGAGCTGCATGATTTTGGAGAAGCGGTATCGTTACCGGGTTTGGAACTCTTCAGAAGTTACATTCCAGTAAGGCTTTTGCATTAACCTTGTCCTTATTTAGCCTCAAACGGGCAGCTTTACTATCACTAAGACAAGTAGATCTAACAATATATCTGAATTGAAACAATGACCTCTTTATTCACTAAGAACCACACTCAGATGTCACTTTAGAAAATGTTAAGTCTCAACTTCTGAAGGATTCATTCCAGAGCTGCATATGTCACAACAGACGGAAAAGATCATCCTTTGAAAGCTGAGCTGAACACATACACCCCATCATGTCAAGAGAAAGTGATCTTCCCTGTACTAAAAAGATTTGTTAGCTCCACCATTGCAAATCTGAAAAATCAGACCTTAATCTAGTCTTACCAAGCACAAGCTTCATGTGGTCAGGCTCTGTTGCCTTACTGCTCATGATGCAGTGGACTTAGAAAGGCTCAAAAAATAAGCTGTTCAAGGCAGGAGCGTATTTGTTTCCTGACAAAAAGATGTGAATAACCATGTCTGACTGCCCAATGCAATACTGAGCTTACGTATTTGACATCTCAGTTAAAAGAGTCGTATACATCTTTTTTTTCCATTAAGATACACAGGTACCTAGTACTGAAAGAAACACTTGCAGTAGGAAGAAAACACTAAAAGATTCTTCACCAATTGCACTCATTTTCCTTGCTTGTTAGCAAGTAAGGCCATTTTACAGGCCAGAGGGGGGAAAAAAAAAAAAATCTCAAATCAGTGCAGGGAATGCAACAGCAGTTTGAGACTCACTACTTATATCAACAATTCCTCTCCTTACTCCATGTGTAAAGTAATGCATTACTTCTCTGTAGCACTACCAGAGTACTTAACTTCCTACACTGGCCAATAAAAACCACAATCAAGGCTCCTCCTCATTTTCCCTCATTCATCTTTTATTTAGGGAACAGTAGCCTTAGAGTCTCTGTTCTTCTGCTCATGCCCTTTGCTATGGAGGGTATAACTTGTGGAAGGAAATACAAAGATGCTTTACTTTCCCCTATAGGTACATAAGGCAAGCAATGACCTAGCCCTACATGTGCTATATATTACAAAGCCATTATGCTTGCTTTAAGTGTCTTTCTCCTTTTTTTGTTTGGTTTTTGGTTGTGGGTTTTTTTTTTTTAAACACCATATGGTACTATTTATCTTTGTGGGCACAAATAAAAATAAAGACTTCTTGAAACCACATTGATTTATTCCTGACCACTGTAAAATCAGTAATAGAATATACTGTCAAACCACTGGCATGGAATGTGAATAATGTCTATCCTGCATTCTGACTTCCCCCTCTCTCACACAAACAGACACATGCAACTACATTCAAGAATGAGAGGCAAGGAGAGTCATGCTGCAGTTAGGATTGCAGCCATTGCAAACACCAACTACCCAAGCAGAGTTCACCAATTCAGCTGTTCTAATAGAAGCTCTCAAGGCATTGACAATGATGGGCCAGAGGACAAGGAAAGCTAGAAACATCCTAGAGGAAAAAACATACAGTTCCAAAAAGCCAAAGTGAATTAGTATTTGACACAAGGTAGTTCAACAGCTGGCCAATTAACATTACTAACTAGGTTACCAGCAGCTACTATCCACAAGAATGGGGGGGGACACCACCAAAAAAAAAAAACTTAGCAAGGTGCTGACTCTTCTAGCATTTATCAGAAAATGTTTTCAGAATTAGAGCCTAAACTATTAAGGTTCTTCATTAAGGTAGCAAATTACTCATGAATCCACAATATTTTAAAGCTTTGTAGCTGAATATTCATATTATCTCAAAGTGCTTAGATCGCTTCAAATGGGCACATGGGAAATTTGTGATGCTCAATTTGTGGTTAGCTCCTAATGCAGCAACATTTTGCATTAATGAAACTCCTGATGTGCATTAATTACTGTACTGGCTTGTAACACATTTTTGTGCCTATTAGTTTGCTAACACGTAGAATAAAAATAATCATTTATGACTTGTGCAAGTAGGGAAATGTAAGCTGCAGCTCATTTGAATTTAAAAAAAAAAAAACAGGCTCTATTAAGAAACCATGCAGTTTCTCACCAGTGTCTTTCGTGCATGAGAAGATGCCATTAACAACATGCATCAGCACATCTGAGTTCCTAGAAATGAACTTACCTTGGAGTCCCTACAAATCGCTGTGATCTCAGTTGTTCAGCCACGTACAAGGACGCTGCTGTTGCCAGTAGCTCTCTTCTTTCAAGATCTGTCAACTTGTGTCCTAGTTTTCAAAAAGCAGTTAAAAAAATCAGATACAGAGACCAACATGGACAGAAAAAGTAAAAACTACCAGTGAAGACTGCTCAGTCCTATGTAAAAACAACATTTTTCCCCCTAAATTAAGACAAGGCTCAGCATAGCAGACACTCTGAGTTTGAGTTTAAATTGCATGTTTTCATACAGATCAGCCCTACTGCTAACACTTGTATCTCTGCTAAAAACAATTTGACAACTGAAAAAAAAAAAATCCTGAACGATGCTGCAGCATCTTGTTTTCGTTACTGAAATGTCACTGGTTGACATATCGTGCCTCATGCTGGTAAGGAATCCATCTGTACATTAGAACTTACTCAAAATATACAGCATTCTTTCTCAGTACTATACCTTGCAAAGGCTACAGATCTTCCAGGAGAAAGGGGTAACGCAACAGTATAAAACCCAGAAATAAATGTGGGTAACACTACTTGTCAGCCCTGGGTCATTCAGTGCCACTTGTGTAATCATTAGTTTGTGACTAACCGAGTCCAAGTCATGTTTGGCACATCATAAGCAGAAAATGGCTCAAAGTAGCCTACAGTATGAAGGCAGGCAAGCTAATAAAGTTTGGACAACAAGGGGAACACCAGGGCAACTGGAAGCAGGCTTTGTCCCAACCCAGTCTTGTTGCAGAAGGTGAAGTTGATTAGAAATTCAACTGTCCGTTGAGCGGGTTGAAGGACAGAAGACAGTGACAGAACTTTGCCTGTCAGCACCTTTAGGTCAGAAACTGCACAACATAGATTTGGTATGAGAAGCTGACAAAGAGGTGGCCAAGACTGGTGCCACCAGGAACAGCGAAAACTGATGTGAGAGGGAGCAAATGGATGAGAAAAGTAGTCGGTCCATAAGGCAGTGGCAGGAAGGTAAAAGCTGATGTAGAAGAGAGTAAAAAATGCAAAGATGAATCTTCATCTGACAGGCTGAGAGAGTTGGGCTTGCTCAGCCTGGAGAAGAGAAGGCTCCGGGGAGACCTTATTGCCCCTTCCAGTACCTGAAGGGGCTACAAGGAAGCGGGGGGGGACTTTTTACAAGGGCCTGTAGTGACAGGACAAGGGGGAATGGGTTTAAATTGAAAGTGGGGGGGTTTAGATTGGATATCAGGAAGAAGTTCTTCCTGGAGAGGGTGGTGAGGCACTGGAACAGGTTGCCCAGAGAAGCGGTGGATGCCCCATCCCTGGAAGTGTTCAAGACCAGGCTGGATGAGGCTTTGAGCAACCTGGTCTAGTGGAAGGTGTCCCTGCCCATGGCAGGGGGATTGGAACTGGATGGTCTTTAAGGTCCCTTCCAACCCAAACCATTCCGTGATTCTATGATTCATGAAGAAGAGGTAAACTTTATCCTCGGGAGAGAGATTTTGCACAGATGAAAGCAAAGGTGTTTTGAAAAGACAGTGGAGAGGGAAACGCAATAAAGTTTTAAAAGTTTTAAAAAAAGATAAAGGTAAGACTGAAAGATTATCTCAATGCAGGTAACAATAGTTCTCTCACAAAGTGCCTTGTGTAGCTGCTGTCTGCCTCAGCAGACCTTCCTGTGTACGTGCCACAGCAAGTGCCATGATCCATGGTGAGTACAGATTCTCACGAAGGGATGGGGGAAGAGACTGTTCAGATGGCTGTACCTCCCTGAGCAACACTGCCCAGCGGGGCACGTTTGCTTCCAGTCCTGCAACAGAGAAAGAGTTACCCAGCTCCCTCCTGCATCTCCACTCCCCCATCACCTCAGCACTGCTGCATGCAATGTTAATCCACGCTCCCCAGCACTGGTCACTGGCAAATGACTCCTTTTATCCATAGCATTTAAAAAAAAAAAAAAAAAAAAGTAATACAATCCCCAAGAAATCCAGAATGGAGACCTCTTGAAAGGACTGGAGCAGACTGTACATTCACAAGCACAAAATTTCAAGACAGGATGTCTTCTGCACAGGACCCATCATTCCACTGGGTACATTAATACATGGATAGGTAAGGAGGCTCGTTAGAGCCAACCTCAGCAATACAGTCACACCGTGTGGATGGAAACACACTCCTTACAGTTCCAGCTAACAGCACAAAGGAGCTGTCCCAGGCCAAAAAATGTAAATTTAAAAACAACAAAACCCAGCAAATCTGCATCAATTTATTTTTAATTTAGACCATATTAACATATTCTGGATAAAGATTACTGTGACTTCCTTCGCTCAGCGTTTATTATTTTTTATCTGCCTTGAAATGGAAACTGTCTTCACTTTAACAAAAGTACACAGAAATACAAATGCTGGAAGGTTGAAGAACCGGCTTGAGAAATAAATTTGATCTTTCCTTTGCCAGTTACTAGAAAAACAGATTGCAAAGTGAAAGTCAAAAAACAGTGAACTTTCATACTGTTTGTGTATATACACACACACATATACGTGTATATATAAGCCCTACATAATTATGCAATGCACTAACATCAACTACCTAGTTCCGATATGTGCCAATTTTCCAACTGTTTACACACAGTGAAGAAGCTCCGATATCATCTTTCCGAAATGCTGTACCTAAAATTGATGATTTGTTTACATGTCTCACCTAAAGACATATCAGGAATCCATCCTAAAGCCTTTGCTTTTCAGTCACCCTGTCGAACACCCACGACAGGTCTGTGTGACCAAAACTGCACGACCCCAACTCCTCCAACACACACAGGTACTATCAGCCCATATAAAGGAACAAGGGAAAACTAGAAAGATCCCAATTTGAAGGTTTTATTGCATGACATTCATCTTGGATGAAATCAATAACTGCTTTTGCACTTGCTGTGCTGCAAAAACTATTTTCTCCCTGCATCTTCAATAAAAATCCAACTCCAAACAGTGAACAAAGGTCAATAATTTGAAACAGGTTAACAACCGATCAAGAGTTGCATTCACCTCTTCATTATCGCACACATGGAAAAAAATCCGTTTATCCGCTTTCTCTGTTTGTCACTATTTGTCTTAGTTGTGGCACAGACATGGCAAGCAGAAAACAGGTCATGACTGTAATATCAAAAGTGAGCAATCTGCATTTATTTTCCTAAGTCTGGGAGATGATATGAACTGTTAACAAGAACACACCAAACTTAGGTTTTGGTCTTTGGCCATCAAGACACAATCCTGCCACAGAATGTCCATACTGTAACTTTGGAGGCGTACATCGGAAGCTTGATTAAAGGCTGCTTCCTAAGGATGGCAATTACCTCTGTTATACATGACAGACTGCTGTCAGTACTGCCTTAGTTCTCTGAACTCCAATCCCATTTCCCTCGCCTTCTGCTCTGGCTCTGCTGCTATGCTCAGCAGAATTTTAAACAGTCTTAAAGTTAAACTTTCAACTACATTACTATATTTGGAAACACACAAATGTACCTGATAGTGATACCTTTGCTTCACCTCAAGCCTTATTTTACCTTACAAGCCACCCCTCAGGATTTCAATGGGATGTCTTGAGGTATAAGTTAATATTCACCATCAATAAGGACATTACACAGTCTTTCATGGCCACCACGAAGAAGATCCACTTGAAAAGTATGAGAGCTACCTCAGGGGCTTTTGTCCAAGCGCTGCCTTGATAGGCAGGGAAAGGAGGAAGCAGCATAGATTCCCCAGACGCCAAAATGGAAGGTACGCCATTGCTCTTTCTTACTCTCATCACTGCAGACTCCTGGGCTACATGGAGATTTCAACCTGGGATACAGTTCAGCAATCAGCCGGTTGAAGTGAGTCCATGGGAGGGCCATGAAGATGCTCAGAGGGCTGGAGCACCTCTGCTATGGGGACAGGCTGAGAGAGTTGGGCTTGTTCAGCCTGGAGAAGAGAAGGCTCCGGGGAGACCTTATAGCACCTTCCAGTACCTGAAGGGGCTACAAGGAAGCTGGGGGGGACTTTTTACAAGGGCCTGTAGTGACAGGACAAGGGGTAACGGGTTTAAATTGAAAGTGGGGAGGTTTAGATTGGATATCAGGAAGAAATATTTCCCAGAGAGGATTGTGAGGGTGCCACATCATCCCTGGAAGTGTTCAAGGCCAGGCTGGATGAGGCTTTGAGCAACCTGGTCTAGTGGAAGGTGTCCCTGCCCATGGCAGGGGGGTTGGAACTGGATGGTCTTTAAGGTCCCTTCCAACCCAAACCATTCTGTGATTCTATGATTACCACTATCATTGCTGAGCTGAATTATAAGGTGAACATAAACCAGGATTAATGGCTATAAAATTAAGTCACAACCGAAGGAGTGGAAGCACTGTTGTTCACATTATTTAAAACTAGACTGCATGCATTTATTACTACTAAATGACAGAACCCTGGTCAGAAGGAAGACAAGAAAAAAGTATTTCTCTCTCATTTCCCTGATGTTATGATTGCTTAAATCAATATTATCCCAGTATCCCCCAAGCTGAGTCAAAAAGGTTCATGCAATTACTTTACATAACCAACTTCAAATTAAATTACATAAAAGGTCATTTTTCTCATAACAGTCTCATTTGCATTTTGTCCTAGAAATGTGTTTAATACTATCAATTACAGGGAAAGAAAAAAAGAAACCAACAAAACATAACAAACAAGCCCTGGTTATATGCCTGGGTCTGTTACTTAATACTTGAAAAGTGACTGTTTTCTGACTGGGAAGAATAAAAATTAAAAGCAAAATGGGTAAGATAGAAAGTACAATGCACAATTCAAATCCACACCAATGCAGGCAATGTTTATATCATTCCTAAGTTCTGTTTTGGCTCGAGTTTTTCCCCACTGGATTTCGAAGGTGACCATTACAGATGGCATGTATACCAAGTAGGCTGAGGCAGAAAACAAAGTTGGATGTTATTAGAGGTTTTAATTTCTTCTGAAGTCCAACAGAGCTTTGCTCTACCCAGATGGTTATGGTAAAAGACAGACAATATTGTCTACGTACGCAATCCCAAACCACTCAGAAGAGTGAAGTGTAGCTCTCGGAGAGCTTGTGATCATATGTAAGATGGATGCTATAGCATACAGAAATGAAACCTCTACTATTTTGAATTATAAAGGGATTCGTGACAGACTAAGAAATGTTTCTTGGCTTCACTTGTCAGAAAGAAGAAAGTCAAGTAAGCTGTTAAGTCAATTTTTATAATCCAGTAGCTTCATAAAATGAAGACAAAGATTAGATTCGAGTGTGGAGAAGACGAACGGAATTAACACTAACCATCCTCTCCCTTCTAAAAGTAACACAGACAGGGGAAGCTGCATACCCCCTCCAATTAGTAACAAAAAACTCCAAATCTAAGTGTAAAAGATATATCTACAGTCCAAATTCACCCAAAAAGAGCTCTCATTCATAACAGAATCCTGTAACAATTGAGGTTGAAGGGAGCTTTGGAGGATTGTAGTTTCTTCAGTGTGCCCTTCTCCCCACCAAGCAATCTCAACATCAAATTCAGACCAGGTTGCTCAGAGGTTTGTGCACACAGGTCTTGAAAATCTCCAATTTATGACCACCGCCTCTCATTCTGCTGCTGTGCAACTCACTGAGAAGAGCCTGGCTTCATCTTCTTGGGAACCCTCCTCAGAGGCTGCCGTTAGGCTTTGTTGTTTCCAGGCTAAACACACCTGGTTCTCCCCACAGGTCTTCTATTCCAAGCCCACCACCACTGTGGCGGCTCTTCGCTAGACTGACTCAGGTCTATTGGCATGTTTCTTATATGCATGAGGGGGTTAAAACTGGACACAGTGTTCCGGAAGTGGTTGCTAAGTGTTGAGTAAAGCAGAGTAATCATTTCCTCCAACCCCCATAATTATGACAAATGAGATGTATCTAAAAGCCTCAACCTCATACACAGTCTTCAGAGCCCATACGCAACCACAGGAGAGAGAGGAGCTTCCTCTTTCTTCCTTTGTGTTAGACATCAGTAAGCACAAATGAATGTCCATCATAACTTCTGCTCTTCCTCTCCAACTCAAATGAGGTAAACGTGCCAAAAGAGGGCAGGAAAAGGATTATTCTTCTTCCTTTTTCCCCTGTGTTTTGGTATGACTTTTGCAATAATCTCTTGGAAAATGCCCCATTTCTCATTTGTACAGGATGTCTCTCCCAAAGAGACTGACCAAACATTTGAGATGTCATTTAATAACCAGGAAGAGTGGAACATTTAAAAAAACTCCTCAATATTAAAACAGATATTCAAGAAAATATTAACTTTGAAACAACCTGAACCACAAAGAAAGATCCAATGAACAGGACACTAACCTAAGGATCCTGGTGGTTAATTTGTTCTTTGTCAAAGACTCCTCTCAGATCTTTGGCAAAGTAGAGATAATATCTGTGCTTAAAAAATAGGGATAATAGGTATTATATTCCTTTCTCACAAGGTTAGGAAGTACAGAGGCAACCCAGACTGCTTAGAAGCTGCACAAGGACAGCTTGTCTGGCAACACTCTATCTACTAGCACAGGTTGCTCCTGCGTGCTTGGCAAACATTTCTATTCTGTGAGCAAAGTGTTTGGAAGCCACTCTAAGGCAGACGTACTTGTGACACCTGCCCTAATCAGTGTTCCCACACACACCCTCAGATCTGCACTCCTCCCAGGACATGGATGTGCACTCAGAGGAATAACTCGCTCCAGCCAGCGTTCTAGCCATCCATCCCTTGCACTGCTGTCATGTAGACAACAAAAGGGGATGACAGCAGCTGTTTTCCCACACTAATCACACCCAGAGCAAGATTAGTTTCAGCACACCAACATTTTAAAATAACTGGCACTAAACAAACTAGTTTTGTTAAGGAATGCTTTTTTAAGGGAGGGAAGAAAAAGAGTTAAACCCTAATCATGACTAAACGTTTCGGTTCTAGATGTAATTTGAAGTGGGCATCACAGGTTAATGGAAAAGCTGCTGAGATACTTCTAATAATTATTTTTTCCTTAACACACAGTAAAAGCCTTCTAATAAGGGACTTATAATGAAAGTCTTGAAAATAAGACTAGAAAACAAAGCATCTCTTATTTACTTATTTTATTCTTACCTAAGACTAAAGTTAATACTTATGTTTGAAGAAAAATGCACATAAGAAATGGGCCAGTACTTCATGCAGCCACCAGAAAGAACACAACCAACATTCATTATTCAGCATCACTGTAGACGAACAGTGGCAATTGTGTTGTTCCCACAAGAAACATGCTGGATTGTGCCAAAGCATTAAATGTAGCACACATCTTCATTGAATTGTTTTTTATTATTTCTTAAGTTCTCCAAATTTCAAACGCTTCTATAGATCTCTGTTAACAACTATACATATTTCTAGGTATTTCCAAATCCACATTGGTTACACATTCCTGTAATTTTTCAGATTATCCCAGATATTTTTTTACATCTAGATGTCTTTTATAAACAATAAAGATATACGAAACTACTTAATTTTCAGATCCTCCTAGTAAAATTTACAGTGGGTATTTATATAAGAAAGTTAGCTGCAGTGCGATGGGGACTTACATTGCATAAGTTAATTTACCTTTGTTTCCCTTGATGAGCTTCTACCCATCGTCTGCCCACCACCCTTGCTTGCCTCCAACAGTTCCCATTCAAGGCTTTGCATTTGCAGAAACAGTTTTCAATAGGTACTTAAAAAAAAACCCTATCCTCTAATTCCACTCACTCTTTTCTTTTTAAGCCAGAAGGGTCTGATCCAGAGCAAACTGCAACATTAAAAGGGCTCTCAATTACTTCAGTGAGCTTTTGAATATGTATTCGTGAATAAGGATTCTTGACTTGATATACAAACGCTGTGTAATAGTGGTATCTGCATTTTTGTACCCTTAAGAAGGCTAACGTATGCTTGCATTTGATACGAGGAAAGAGAAGAACCAGATTTCTTATACTGCAGGAACAAAGTCTAGCCATTTCATGTGTGCCATTCATTGGTTTCTATCATGAACTGTCACAATATCTCTTCTTGTGTCTTCTGGTGTCGAGCAAAAGATTATCTTTAAGAATCAGTTAATAGGCTATTACTGTTCACCTCAGACTGCCGCACGAATCAGCCGTTCGCATCTGCGTGTGTATGCGTGCACGCAAATACGTGCACATACAGCTCAAGTCAGATGACCCCAAAACAAATTTCTTGTTATCCTGAAATTTGCAGACCAACAAGTAATTAACTGATTATATACAGGTTAACACTGCAATATAAAATATTACCACAAGAATAAAAGAACAGAAGACAAGAGTGCCTTTCCATAGTCAAAAATACACAGCAAGGGGCCTCCTCCTGGGTCAGTAAAACCCAACCCAGCTTCTTACAATGGACCAAGGGCCCCAATAGACACATCATCACAAATAAGGGTAGAATGGTTTATGTTTTTACTGCTCCAAGTTGTATGGCAGAAGAGGCTGCCTTTTCACCACATGGTATAAACCTATCTAACATCTTGCATCCTCGCCTTTCTCCTCCACTCCCTTCTTCCCATTCCTAGCCTGTCACTCACTTTGCACACCTGCTGAAGTTCACCAGATTCCTTCATGAGTTAAGTCAAGCCAAGAACTCTAAAAAAACCAACCCCAATGAAAGCAGTAATAATTTAAAAAGCAGTTTTATGGTGGTTACGGAACTGAATCCACTCAGGAAGAGGACTGAACAACCCCAGAACCACCAAAGAGACAGGATTTGGGATTCTATATTAAAGTATCAGTGAGTCAAACCAGCTCAGCAGCAGCACTGAGCCTTCGGAGCAGATCAGAGTACCCTCAAGTCTACACTGGATGAAAGCCAGCTGAGTTACCTGAAGACAGTTAAGTAACCTTAGCAAAGACAACAGAGGAATATTTGAGCTTCAACCATCACAAGCTTACTGCCACCCAAGGTGACTAACTCTTACTGCCTTGGTTGCAGTCAGGAGCCAGTAACAAGCTGGATATGTTAATCCCACATGTAGGACTGTAACGCACAGAGTTGCCAATTACAACATGATATAAAGTAGTTCTGTGGATGAATATTCTTTGCACCAAACTCACACACTGAGTCCTGAGGTAAGAAAAATCTCTTCTGTTCCTTAATGAGACTAGGATTTGGCAAGGTGCCAGTCACGTCCAGTGACTGCCAATCTGGCAGTGTCGTCTCCAAAGGGGGATGAGGGTTCTGCCACATCAGATTAATGATGAGTGGGGGAGAAAGGAATCTCCATGGGATTCATAAAGGACTCATGAATGATGAGTTATAAATGTTGCCTTTTTTTTTTTTTTTGACAAGGAAGAGTTTCTGCCTGACGAATGTCAGCTGAGGTATGAGGCCTGTGTGGAAGGACTGAGTCTATGACCACACAGGTCAAGAAAGCATCTACAGCAGATGGGCTGAGAGAGAAGACAACCTCTTAAAATCTGATCCTATTTGTTAACTTATGTTTCATAACTGTCATTATACATTTTTGAAACTGACTTGTTGGGGATGTTGTAAAGAAACATTTGCATTGTGTTTATGTTAACCTAGTGTATAAGTTAATAATTCCAAGGTGATGCCCATTACTGTGTGCAACGAGTAGTGAGACCAGGTTATTGAAACACTCTGATAAAATGCCAGATCCTCCAGACAATGCTACAGTGAATACAAAGGGTGCCAAAATGCAATTCTAAAGATGCTGCACAAACTCATCGGAGAAGCAACAGTGTTGAGTAAAGAGATATCTTCAGTTAACAGTAGGAGCACTGCCTGTAATGAGGCACAATAGCATGGTGGATTTGAATTAATGTTTATTTTACGTATTTTATATCACCTACAGGTTGTTTTTCTTGACTTTGGATGTACTTCATTTACTATTTTGTCACTAAAAGTATGCATTTTGCCTTCTTGAAAGTAAAGAAAGTAACAGTTTCGATTACCTTATGCACTATTTAAAAACTCTAATTGAGTGTATGCACATACACATTTCAGAAAAAAGTAACTGAGAAACACATCGTGTCTATAAATATAAAAGAAAAATAATCAGAAACAATAACTCCTAAGATTAAAAAAAGAAACATTCCCAAATGTAACAAACCTTTAAAACCATCAGGATAGACTTCAGGAAGAAATTTAGTGCTGATGTCTCCCTGAACAAAGCGTGGATGGACGATCACTTCTCGCAGTAGAGAAATATTGTGAGCTACACCTGAAAACCAAACATCAACACAAAATCTGGTAAACATGTTAATCACAAATCACAGTTGGAAACAACTTGTAAAATTATACGCTGTTATCTTTGTAGATTAAATACCTGTTCACAACTTGGAAACCACAGTACTAATGTAATCAACGCAGATTTACCAGTTTTGTTCCAGTCCTGCCTCAAGATACCCTCCTTAAACACTCAGTTTAATTAAGTAGTAAACCTTCCAAATTTTCACCTCACCAAGCCTAATTCCAACACCTAATGCCAATGACAGCAAGCACAATCCAGAGACTTTTGGTCCAGTCTTAGCAGATGTAGGCAAGACCAGAGCCATCTCCTTGAAATGACAGATTAGTCACAACTGTAAGTGCCAGCTCAATTCCAGTGAACCCTGGTCCACCTGGTCATACTGCCACCTCACACACTCTCCTGTGGAAGATATACTGCCGTGTTACACCCCAATCACAGTAACAAAAGACAGAAAAAACTTGTGTCACACATATAATTTTATAACATTTTTATCATTTTTAAGTCATAACAGACTCCTGTGGAATGTACAAAACAAAAACCTACTGCTTGCTCCACACATACCTTTTATCCAACCTTGCCTGGCCAATTCTTTCATTGCATGCCCTGTTCTCCCTTTAGCACCATTCCAGGACCCTGCTAGGCATACAGCTCCCCTGCCCCAAAAGTGATTAAAAAATTACTTCTCATAGAGCCCTTACAGCCATCTCCATCCTTTAATTTCTTTGAATACTACAATTTCTTTTTTTCTGAATTTCTTAATCTCTTTTCATTCCACTTCTCAGCCTGTCTCCTCTCTTTTTTTCCCCCCCCCCTCATTTTTCAGTCCCTTCTTTTCTCCTGCTTTTTGTGCCAACAAAGACAGGCAACTTCTAACAAATGCAATCTAAGCTAGACAGCTCAAAGGATGCTGCCAGTGTTAGTCCGGTACTTGCACACAAAACAGCAAGTCCTCTGCCCTTTCCTCACAGACTAGTAAAAGATTCATTTGTTTTCTCAGAGAGGAAAGGAATAAACCATATGCCATTTCCAGCATAGGCTGGAAAAAAACATGATCAGGAGTAGATGTCAGCTCAAGATATGTGCTGATAGTTAACACTGGAAACATATTGCCTAGGGAATTCTGAAGTCAGTGAAAATGTTTAAAAACAAGTTAAAGAAACAGCTGTCAGGACACAGATAGAGTTGGTATACCTTAGCTCAGGACTACATGATTGTCTGAAATCCTTCAAGCTTTATTTATTTTTGAATTTAAAAGAACTGTGTAACTAAGTAACTTAATGCTAAACTGCACTTTGCCAGAAGTACTTGCAGTTTAGCACTGAATACCATGGTCATTAAAAGTCATTTCATTGAAATATTAAACACGAAGTCTTTGTAGGAGGTGGGAGAGGAAAGGAGGTAAAAAAAAAAAAATCCACCAATAATTTCAATTATCTTCTGCTTACTGCACTCCAAACAACTTTCAAAGAGAAGATTCATTCTCTTTTTGAGAACAGTCACCACTGGAAAGTTTAACATCATGCAGGTAAGAGGAAAAACACCATCTTTATCACACCTCCCTTCTCAACTTTGGAAAAAGAGTGCAACAGGAAATTTGAAGAGCCACCACAGTTCAATCCCAGTATCACTACACAGAATAACACAGCCTCATGAACATTAATATTTCTTAAGAGAAGCTGAAATAGGCATGCAATTCAGGGGCATAAAGCATAAGCACTGGCTGCAGCTGTTGCATCCATTCCCGGTATGGATAAATGTGGAAGCTGCTCTAGGAAAGAGGTTATCCAACCTCAGCTGTACTGTGTGCATATTCTCACCCTTCAGGAAATACAAAGTCATTCAAATTCTTTCCTCTCAGTGTCAGAAGGACTTGCCTGTCCAAATCACATTGCATCTGCCAGGTCCCATGAACTCGGGCGTGAGGTGCACCCCATGAAGTATAAAATGCAGAGCACATCACAAACGAGATTATCTTGTAAAGATTTGTCTGTGCATCCATCTCTCTTGTAAAGCACAAGATTCTGAAGTTAAGACAGTGATGACATGACTCTGAAAGTCATTTGCACAGTTTTTCTAATAGCTCTAGTTTAACGTACCATGAGTAAGAATTCATTGTGAACTCAGGTGTCTCAACTGTAAATTAAGCTATTTCAATTTTTTTCCCCTATCGAGATCTCACAAAAGCAAAAGCGCTAGCAGCACAGCGACTGCGAATGGCTGTAGCTACAGAAGGAGATGCTTTTGTGCTCCCATTTCTTCTCCCTTTCTGTTTTTCCAGTTTAGAAGCATGAGCAACATTCTTGTCATTTTATACGCAGACCAGTTCGAACGATTTCAAAGCTTTTTTCCCTCCAATCTGCTGCTGGTGTGAATTTTCAAGCTCTCTGTGTGGCCGTCACTGAAACCACTTTCAACACACGGAGGCAGACTCAGCCCCATGGAATCATGAAGTCACAGCTTTAAAGACTTGTTCACGAGCCCTTAAGTAGCGTTTTACACAACCAGTGCAACGATGACAAGATAAAAATTTGGCCATTTGATTAAAAGAGCATCAGCCTCGGTGCTGCCTGTGACCTAGATAGTCACTCATGGACCCTGATTTCATAAACACTGAATGAAACTCACATCGCACCTCCACTAAACTAAAACATTAAAAGAAAATATCTTATGCTAAATGATTGTAACTTGGAAACAAAGTCTTTCTCTGGCTGCTGCAAAATTCCCCCAAAATTTCCCATTTGAGCAGTACATTGAAATATCACAGACATTTTCATCTATTAAGTACAGCTTCAGGTCTGTAATGAGAAGACAAAGAGAAGCTCTCCAATGCTCCCTGACTTTGAATCCAGGATTTAAAGACGCTACAGTGTGTAACCAGATCATCTCATGTTTTTCTTGCCTAAACTGCTATAAGATCCCTGGTGAGATGATGGCTGATGACAGATGACAGAGCTTGGTGTCTCAACTGACTGCCCCAACAGACCTGAAATCAAAAAAATACTAGGAGTTTCTTAATTATTTCCCACTCACATGCATCAGAAAAATCTGAGGTCTTTGTAGTGTTTTAAGCTCCAAGATTCTTTTAACAAGTTCGATAGAGCAGACAAGTGTAGGTGTTTGGGAAGCTATAAGACATGTATTTTACATATGTAAATTTAAATTTCATACACAAGAGTTTCCCTTTTGAAGTATCATGAAAGGCTATCTTTATCAGTCCCTCATGATCATTATGTGAGCAAAGACTGTGTGGTTGATCTTCTTAAAACTGTGCTGATACCTTCAAGGATGTTCCCAGTCCTATGGCTTTAAAAAACAAAATTTAAAAAAAAAAGTAGCAGTGTAATCCTTCAGAAGTCTCCAAGTTTTAGATTTGCAATTTAGCGTGACCTCTGTCAAAGTTCATAAGGTCTCCATCTGTGTGTGAGTAACTGCGAGGCTACAGAAATATGGACCCCTAGAGCAGCTTGCTCCTGACTACCTGCTGCTTCCAAAACACTGGCCAGACATTAGCCCCGCGCTCTCACAGGATCAAACAGAGGCTAACAGGCAGTGCTTATTTCATGCAAAGTTAGACACTAAACTGAAGTAATATTGTATTTCTGTTGTAGTGGTTTGCAGGGAATTTTTCTTTTTCTTCACCAGGTCTGCAGTCTGCCAGGAACAAAATCACATTTGTTAACCTGACAAGCCATGACATTTCCAACAAACAAACAAACTCCTAAACTATATCAATTTATTTCCCCTCCACAAAACAAAATGCCACTTCAGCATCATTTTTTACACTGTTAAGACCGATGCAGAACTGCAGTTACAGTTATATTCTTTTTTCTAAGTCAAAATATAATAAAGAATAATAATCAATGTTCCTTGTACCTTTTCTTTCCCCCCACCACTTGGCTGTATTCTTCAGACAATATTACATCAGTAGAAGCTTAAATTAAGGTGTACTTCTTGGATTTCACTTCTGACCCACTATTTTTCAGAATACATTTGCAAAAGACAGTAGACCAACATTTAACTTCTGGAAATCAAATTAAATTAAAAATTATATATTTGCGTGTTTTATAACAAACATTTATTCCTGAGCTTCAATTAATTTTCCAGTTAAACTGTAGTTACTGCCTAATGAATACATAAGTACATTAAATAACCACTTCGCTGACCAGAGCTGATTAGGAACCACTATTTGCAGAAGCTCTCATTAAAAAAATAAAATCATAATCAGAAGAAATTACTCCCCATACTGCCTGTGTCTCTATTTTGCCTCCTTCACTTTCTCATTCTCTGGATTACATCTGCCTTAAAACCTCGCTGAATACACCTGATTTTTTATGGAGTTGCAAACTGTAATCTAACTCTTAACCTGTCTTCACAATAAAACACAAGGAAGAAGCAGGCAATAAAAGTGATTTTATAGAAAACAAATTTTATAGCAAGTTTACAGACAGGATATCACACCACATTTTTACTTGCTAAAAATCAGAACTTGGAATGCCAAGGCACAAAACCATAGGCAATGTTTGCACTATAAATATTTACTGACACTAAACATATTCAGTGTTGATTAGCCTTTTTACAGTATTAAGCTTCTGTCATCTTGACGCCTGCAAACACAAATCTGCATTTATCCATGTAAACTTAATTGGAGCCCTACATGCCTCTCTGTAGATAAGCAGTTGAATATACTTCACTTGCTGATAATTTCAAATTGTGCTAAGTTGAACAGAAAGAACTTTATCTGCATGCTTGCTGCTTGCAAAAACAACGCGTGGAGGACAGTACTAGAGGTTTCTCTTTCTTAAAAAAAATAGCAAAACTGAATTATCACCAATCAATTTAAATAATGAATCAGAATAAATGCTATGAAGTTTAGGAGGCATCCTCATTGATTTCTCTAACCAAAAAATAATACCATAGTAACAAAGCACAGAGCATTATGAAATGCTGATTATGTGACTCTCCACTTAAAACAAGAACATTATCATAGATTTGCACAGACTATGAAAACATCGCTTTCAACACATGAACTTTTCAAAGTTCATGACTGCCACCCAGCTAGCCTCCATGCCTGCAATTCCAAAGTCGTCACAATATTCCATAAAACCCTCAACATTCAACTGCTCAACTGTCTTTTTCAAAGCTTGTGTTTTGCTTCAATTCACTTCAGAGCAGGCTATCTGCATACAAAGCCCCATCCCAAAAGCGAGAAGAAAGGCTGGTTTTAGCTTTGTAATTTCAATACACAAACATCCACATAAAGTTCTCGCACAGGATCAAGTACCCCACTGACCCTCCAAGCTGAACATGTATTGCAATTAAAACATTAATTCTTCTAGATTTTAAAGTCTTGAGCTCACAGAACTCATAGACCAGCATAAAGGGGGAAAATGAGTAGATAATATACGATAATATCCTAGTGTAAAAATCATGAGGTCAAACTGAAACTAAGTTTTGTGCTGCATGCACATCTGAACCTCTTAAAAAGACTACACAGTCCATTATTTATGGCGTTAGCAAGCACATATGAATGCTTGGATGAGGACAATAATTGGAAGCAGAAGTTATGCAGGCTTTGGCAAAAAGAAGTGAAATCATAAGGATGGTCACCCTGCCACCACCCTCTCCTCAGCCACCCCTCCCACTTTGAAGAAGGGGAATGGAACAGAAGGACAACATTATACCCAAGGGGTGTAACTAGAGATAACAGCACTTGTCTTCCTGCAACGGTCCCATCAAGACCTCTGTTCTGTGGGAACAGAGTTTGCTGCTTTTCCTTCTCCCGTTTGGGTTTCCATGCTGACACACTTGGGAACCTCCTGGTCTCTGCTGCAAAGGGTCAGAGAACGCAGTGACTCCCAGCCCCTGTTCCCTCTGCTCCACAAAGAGGAGAACCCACCATTCACCTGTACGTCCTGTTACAGCACAACCAGGAAAACCAAGGCCTGTTTCATTCTGGTTTAAGAAGGGACACTACATGGTGGCTTTGCAGGAAAACTGGTTTACACACAAAGATTGTTTTGTTGGCAATACCAGTGAGCGCACTGGTACACCTGCTCGGGATCAAAATATGGGAGGGTATAACACTTACAAGTACCACTGACACTGAGAAGTATCTTTTAAGTTAATATATAAAAGACAAAATCATTCAGTAATTGATGACATTCGGATTTAAGTTCATCGTGAAAACCTTTGTAACTGAAAATTAATTTATTTGAAATAGATGATAAAATACTAAAATTAAAGTGGGCTTTTTTTGTTGGGTGCTTTTTCTTGGAAAGTCAAAATATTCTCCACAACAGCAAGCACAGTAGTCTTGTTTTTCCTCCTAATTAGTATGTTTACAGCTACATAAACTCAGGCCACCAGTTTCTGCTGCCACTGTTCTGGCAGGTCTCCATTCATATCAGAGAGTTCACTTGTATATTCCCATTCCCCTCCAACATTCACCACAGTTATTTGCCACTTTTCTGTTTTCTTTTCTATGTTTGCTCTCTTACCCCATGCTGGAAGATCCAGCTTCCCCCTCCTCACCCATAACCCCGTTGGTGGCTCCCTTATTTCCCCCTCATTTCTACTCCTTGCTTTATCTGCTGCTTACTCTTTCCTCAGATGCTCCTTTGTCCACTCCTCTGTCTCCCACATGGCCTACTACATTCCTCTCTCCCCACAGCAAGCAGGACCTTTAAGAGAGAACAGCCAACTTCACACAAAGACTCTTAATTTCATGTTACTGCTTTATATTTGAATCAGCAGGGAAGATAAAAAGCAAACAGGGGTCAAAGGCAAGATTACAGGAATCTCTGCATGTAAGGATATGAGCTATCTGCCCAATGAGACCTCTGGTGAACTCAATCAGTTCTACTTGCTGCATAAGTATGTCCATTTCTTTTATATAACTAGATGAAAACAATTTTGATACATAAACTTTCCAAAACTTCATACTGGGTTTTATATACACCCTTAAATGAACAGATTATTCAGCATTATAAATTACATGACAAACACATGCTAAACCTTAGAGAAACTGCCAAGAGGGAAATCACACATCATGTTTACAGCAGACAACACCAAAAGGCATTCTTCCAATACCCAACTTCTGTTACTCAAACGAAAGAAAAAATCAAAACCTTAAGTTTCTGAAGAGAAGTGGCATAGAACAAGAGGAAGATGAACTGCTAACAACACGCAGGCTCAGAGGAAACAACTCCTGCCCCATTCCGATGAGCGACAGTGCCTCTACGCTCGACCGACGTCTTGAACTTTTCAGTATTCACGAATTCTCCAGTAACCGCTGGATAAAATGAAAAGTGTATCTGCTTGAGACAAATCTGGGTTAGACTGTGAACTTGTCATCCCTGAACTACAATGGAAGACCCACAGATCAACGTTACCTAACTAGAACCCTTCCTCATCCAGAAGTCTCAACTGAGATTTTGAATTCAGATCAGTTCTCCGTGGAGGAGTCGGTTCCTACCAGAGTAATTCAGACTGCAAAGGACCTTAGGAGGCCATTTTATCCCGTCTAGCCCTCAAAGAAGTGCTACCCCAGACTCTTATCTGCTCCCATTAGTAAGAACGTAGATATCACACACGAGCTAAAATGCAGATTACATTCCCATGACCACCATGTCTCTTGAGTTAGTCACTTTGGTAGAACCTGTCAACAGACCGTAGAATTTCTTATTTCAGTGTGTGCAAGCTGTCACCACTGCAAACTGAAATAAAATGTTAAGGCAATAGGCATTTTCAGAGCATAGCACTGTTCCAAGTATCACAATTTGTTCTACTCAGCATTTACAATCAAGATACTGCTATTACAGACACTCCGTGATGCAGACTTGATTGCTTAAAATATTATTTACTCAAATTTTGTGGAAGTCTGCCTTCATGCAAGTATTAGATGAAGTTTTTAATTTAATTAATTTAACTTCTTTCGTGATGCTGTCAGGCAGATTTAACTGGGAGGGACAGCTGAACCATGGATTCAAGGCTAGGTAGTATCTGGTCCTAGAAAACAAGTCAATAAAGTCTGAGGACTTGTTCCCTGCAAGTGGAATGGAGCCAAATGGGAATGGGGAAACTCTTGGATATCCTAAAGGCAGAAGAGCAGTATTCACAAATTTTAGTGTTCACAAATTTTCAATATTTACAAATTCTCCAGTAACTACTGCATAAAACAAGTACTGCTTGAGACAAATCTGGGTTAGACCTTGAACGTGAACCATCCCTGAGCTCTATTTGGTGAATACTGAACGCCTGCTCATACAGCCAGTAGACAAGGAACAGCAGAGTAAGTCCTTGCACTTCACACCATCAGCATGCCTGAACCCGACCTGGGTGAGTCACCTCCTGCAGGGTCACTGTCCTGCTTCAGTCCCGGGATTCTCCACGGGGACTGCAATGAATGACACGGTATGGTGGCATTTGTTCCAAGAAGACATTTGTCTTCTAGGAACTGGATAAAGACCACTGATTTCATGCAGGTCAGCAAGCAACCATCAAAATATTAGTGACTAAAAGTCCTTACCAACTTTTGCCTGCTTTGAACTGGTGACACAGAAGTGATGGGAAAGACTCTGTCTTCCATTAGCAGTCCCTGAGCTACCCATTAGATGGTCCTTGACCTGTTACCCAGTCACCCCATCCCATTCCTACCCTGTATAAGTGAAGGAGCGTTTTTTTGCTTACAGAAATGTTGCAATTCTTGGGAATTTCAGTCAAAATTCTCACAATGTTATATTATCTGTACAATTCACACTGACTTCAGCTGGAAGTGCTTAGCTAAAATGCTTTGTAACTCAGAAGAGACTGGTTACTTACACGGAAAAACACACCATCTCTAAATCACAAAGCAAACCTAAAAGTGGCTTCCAAGAAAACTAGGGGAGGGGCCCCAGGGGCTGGGCCTGTGTTCAGAAATAGGAATATGGAGCACAACATTCAGTAAGACTGTGGTGATCTCTAAGTAGTTATGTGCAGGCTTACTACTCAGATATAAACCCAAGTAACTTCAAAACTAAGTAAAAAAACCTATTTTGCATCTTTCACCACTAATAACTACTCAGTTACGGATTATACTTCATGTGAGGCACTTTCACATAAGATCATGGTGGTTTAATGTTGATTTACATAGCACTCGACCTTTTAAAGGTCTTTTTAGAAAAAGAAATCATGAAATTTCTCTTACTTTTCTAATGTTTTATTATTTCTGTCCATTTTAATACCAATATGTTTCTAATTCTTCATCACTTGCTAAGCTCTGCTTCATTTATTAGACAATTCCTCTGAACAAGAAGGAGTTCTGCATATGTCAATGCAGTTCAGAACACTACAGACAGAACAGTTTCTACAGACTGCCCTATCAAGAATCATTCACACTAGGCAAGAGAAGAAATTATTTAATATCCATAAATGATGCATCTTAAAAACAGAACCTGAGAAGAAACTACCAGCTGTATAAAACTACACAGAAATCTTGTTGGTTATCTAATAGAAACCACTGGCCACAACTAAAAATGTGTTCTGGACATCCATCTACTTCTGAAGCCTGTCATAAATTAAAATTTGTCCTACGAAGAAAGGCTGAGTTGGGCTTGTTCAG
>NW_010268753.1:0-40418 GCF_000690775.1 Eurypyga helias
ACCCCTGAGGTACGTGGGGATCATTCCTGAATTATGAAGACAAGCCAACTAACCAACAAACCCAACAAATAAAGACTGTCTGACCCAGTTTGTGATCGGGTCTGGCAGTGCTGTTCATGATTGTCTGTCATTCTGATGTCAATATTCCCTCTGTTTCACCTCCTCACCCTTGTTTTCTAATTTTGTGAATAGTATTTTTATAAAAGCTTCTTCTTGGATGTGTTTGGTGTTGGTGAAGGAAGAGATCAGGAGAAACGCCATCATCCTATCCACTCTGGGCTTGGCTGTGTATTTCTGTGCATGTTCCTTGTTTGCTGGCCATGCTGCATGCCTCCCTGATTGCCTCTCTTCTGGGTCGGTGGGTGTCAGAGCCTTGGGAAGGTGCCAGGTGCTCATAAGGTCGATCTGCTTGGTCAGGACACTTACAAATATGCCTTACATCGATCTAATTGTCCCTTGCCCTGACACAGCTGACAGCCTTCAGACCTCCCAGGATGCCCCTTCCTTTACTTTTTGGCTTTCCCTCCATCATTTTCCATACCATGGCTATCTCTCTCACTGCTAGTAGAGCTCCAGACTGAGCTGGAAATGGAGATACTGTGGCTTTGTTAAGAGGATCTGGTATTGTTATTTACTTTCCCCATGGTTTCTACACTAATGGCCATCACAGCTCATGTTTTATTTCAACCTGATGTTTGACAATTCATTTAAGAATAATGGACGCTTAATTTCAAACTTTTCCTGAAAGTATTCACAAGGCTTATGTTAGGAGTTGCCAAAATGAGTAGCCTCATAAAGGGAAGGCTGTTCAATGTCCCCCTCCCCAGTCAACAGCGAGACCGAGCATGTGTTCCCAGTAGGCAGATGTGTGCCCACACACGCAGAGTACACACCTATGTGCCCAACCTAAAAGTCACACAAAATAAAGCAGTTAGAAATACACAAAGAGATGGCACAAATGACCTAATCTTGTCCCCTTCTCTAGCTCAGCAGGATGGAGGTCCACTGGTGTGAATGTATAGACGTTCATATCTACAAGTTGGATCCCTCCAGTAGCTGGGATCAGACTGGATCAGAGGTCCCAAGGCAACAGCTATATTCAGTCCTGTTGTGCATACATGCATGTAGAAGAGAGAGCCCCATTCCCAGAAAAGAGTTAGAAATGGTGTTAAGAAGGTAGGACAGAGTGTTGCATGGCCAGACAAACATATTGACCAGACACCTCTATATGTGCAGCTGGTCCCTTTGATGTCTTTTTTTCCCTCTATTTTCCCACATTTATTCCTCCCCAAAACACATCAGTCTCTCCCTTTCCCAGTCTTTGAATCATATGCTAAACATCCCATACTAAGTCTTGCACAATTCCAGAACCCTCTTCCCCTGCATCCCATAATGAGTCCTGTCCTCCAGGGCAGGGACCCTCCAGTCTACGCAGTGCCTCAGAGACTCCCTGTCCCCAGGTACTCCTGGTGATGGGTCTCACCCAGCTCATGAGGCTGATGCTCACCTGGGGCAGCCCTGGAAGGGCTGGGACATGGTTTTGTGGCTCTGAGTGGAGCTTCCCCAGTGCTATTGAGTTTTTCGGTGTGAGTGGGGGTGAGCTTTTCAGCATGTAACTTAACGGGTTACTTCTGAAACAAGAAATTGCCCAGAAACACTAGACATCACCCCTAGGTCAGCCACAATTTAGGCATGTTCAGAAATGCCTGGGTGACTTAGCAGCCTTGTGTCCTTCCTTGATGCTTAGGAACATAAAACTCCTCAAAAAATGGTTGCTGTTCATGGTCCCAAGTTGCTTCTGAACAGGGGGGATGAGGCTTTTCTCTGCAATATTTACTCCTGTTTTGACTAGTATAGCACAAGCCATAGATTTTGTACTATGAAAACTGCTCCCAACGTAACAATTTATGGTGAAACACCAGCACATATTTTAGAAAGATAGAGACTTTGAGTCAGGACTGGATAAATAATGGAAAATGCATCACACCATTTAACAACTTGTTCCAATAGCAACTTTGTTCTAACAGATAGTGATTTGTCAAAATCTGCTGTCTGAAACCTAATTGAAATGGGTTGCACTGATTGACAGAGCTGTAGTCAACAATATCCAACATAGAAATAAGCAGGATATTTTCTTCCCCGTGTGCTTGTTAGATTAAAGTGCTCTCAAGGATCAGAAGACGTGTCTCTGTGTAAGGAACAGAGGCATCTGTGAATGGTAAGGGTGTAATTTCCTACCCACCTCCAATTACACTCTCTTGTGATCCATCTGTCTGGGAAGCTATCAGGTATTGTGTTTTATAATTACTGCTTGTTAAAAATATCGTCTTTGTTGGAAGTTTAAAAAAGGAAATCTTAAAAGACCCTCAAAAAATGAAAGCAGAGCTACTTTTAGAAAAAAACTTTTAATGAGAAAGAGATTAAAAATGCAAACACTTTACACCAGGATTTGAATTTGAAAAAAACCCCAAACAACCCATGTAGAGCCTTTCAATGATAAAAGAAACGTATGTACTTATGAAAATGTTTTCTATCAAGAAAGCACATTGAAATGCTAAGATGAAGATGTCTCAGTATAATTGTAGGATTGCATTGAGAGGCGTCCTTTGCCTGTTCAAGTGCAAGACTGAACTCTGAGTTTGATCTTCAAGGTAACGGCTGTGCTCAACTCCCTTCATCTGAGAGGAAAGTGGTACATGTAATTGACAGGAAAGATGGATGTATTTACTAATGGGATGTGGGTCTCCTTAAATAGCTGTCTCATCCCCTCATTGACCTGAATTTAGGCAGTAAGAGCGGGTGCCTCACAGACCCAGTTCTCCCTTTGGCTAGGTGAGAGGGGACACTGTTAACCCCCTTCCAACCTGGAAGCTCTACCTAGGTCCCCATTCTAGACATAGTCAGGACTCACACTCTGGAGGTCTCTGAAGGCATTTCATTTCCAAAATGAATATATAAGGAATTAGGAGAACCATTGCATTAAGCACTAAAGGAGCCTTAAGTAAATGGATTTGATCCCACCTGGACCAATCTTTACCTCAGTGACACTGTGAACTCTTTAATCAAGAAAGAGGATTATGCAGTAGTAGGGACTGAAAACTCATGCATAATCCTAGTGACTGCGATGGCACAACTCAGTATATAGGCTGATTTAACAACAGAATTTGACTTCTATTTATTGATGAAATTATGGTATTTTGATATATATGCTATTCCTTGTCCTTGATGTGATATCACCATTTACTTCTGTGGAAAACTAGGTGTCACCAACCCAGCTGAATTGTGTGTTTGAGAAAAACTATTCAGTTGACACTGTCTACTCTTTCCAGTTAATTTCTAGTTGCTTTCTATTTCCTTTCTTTGTTCCTGGTCACCCAGGTTAGGAATCAGTCATCTAGAGTTGCAGAATTACAGCATTTTCTTGGGTGCCCTCTGTTACAGGAGCTGACCCATCTCTACCAATAACAGCCTGAGAGGCCACCTGCATCCAGCTGGGCTTGCCCCTTCCTGCGGTGGTACATGCTGAGGATGCCTGCTGGGGCAAGCAAGCTCACTCCTCATGCCTAGGTGTATACAGACAGACTAGGAGATGCTGGGCTGAGCTACACTGCAGCAATACAGGGTCTTGGATTTATGTAACCAACACTGGGGGACAAGAAAGGGAAATGACCAACTGTGGTTCATACACCTGGATTAATTTTTACTTTGGAACTAAGGCCATGAGACCTGATGTTGCATATCTTCAACATTCTTCCTTCAGTATTCCAACATCCTTCACGGAGGCCATACCAACTTCCGTGGGCTGACGATGTAGTAAGTGCATGATTATTCCTTCCTCTGTGGATGGTCAACATGGGAGGGAGAAAGCGGTAGATTTAGATTCTCAGAGCACAGTTCAAATTGACTAATCAGCATTAAGGAGAATAAACCTGTGTAGGCAGAGAAAGAGTTAAAAATGGAATTCCACTTTGGACATCATAGGGACCCATGGCTTTTACTACATCCCTCTGTCCAGCAAGTATAGTAACAAACTGGGTGGATGAGGATCTCTCTGTTTGTAGAGACTGAAAATTATGGTATTTGCACAGCAATAAACTGCTGTGGGAATAAAAACAGTTCTCAGATGTTTACTGCTGGCAAATGGGGATCCTGAAAAAAAGGATCACGTAAGGATTTATGTTTTGTGGTGGAGACATTGACAGTAAAATATATTTTAAAAAAAGCCAGGATTTTTACCTGGTACCGTGGGCAGGCTCTGCTTCTTCGTGGTTTTACCGCACTGGACCATATTTCACACTCTCTGCAGAGGCAGTATGCTTTCTTTGCAGAGTGAGAGCGTGACAACTTCTCTCTCATCCTCTGCCCTGGAGGCTTGTTAAAAGGAGGAAGAATAAGTGCATCTGGAAAGTGACTGGCTGAATTACCCAGGAGCCAAAGAATTGTGTGGGGGTGTATGGGTGGGTGGTGGTGTTAAAGTACAGTTTGTGGGTTACTCTAACTAGTATCTCAAATAGCTCATCCCATGGAGGTGCAGTGGGGTGACCAGAGGGATACTCTATTTTTAGTCACAATTCAGGTGTTGCCCCTGAGGATCCCGGTGCAGTGAATGGACAGTTTTATTCAGGAAAGTCTATAATTAAATCACTCCTTAAGCTCTCCTGCATCTACCTTGAGTCCCTGGGGAACCACCAGGAGCAGGTGCCTGGCCATAAAACTCCTGGGATTTTCTCCACTGAGCCACATGCACGTATTTCTTCCAGCACCATGTGTGGTTTTTCTGGTAAAAAGTGGCCTGAGCCGGGGCTCTCAGGGGGATGGAAGGAGAGGCATGGGCACACTGCCCAGCAGGGACGTGGGGCATGGCATGGCCCACAGTCTCCAAGTCTTTCTGGTGCTCAGGATGCCTGAGGAGGGGCTGCAAGACCTCCCCGTGGCAGTGGCTGGAAGCAGAGGGGGAAATTCTGCTTCCAGAAGGGAGCCAGCTTTGCATAAGGAAATAATCTCATACGACAGTGTGATGAATCTGTGTGCATGTATATCCCCGCTCGCTGCTGGAGGCAGTCCAAGCTACGTGTCTGTGTGCCATAGGCCCTCCGCGGCTCAGAGCACACAGAGGATCCTTTTCAGCCTACGTGGTGGGGAACCGTCCTCCTGGCACGAGGCTTCCCTGGGTCATGGGTCATTTCCCAAGCTGGGCATTTCAGCTTAACAACGCTTAGGAAAGAGACTTTGATTTTCACGGTTTTGTACTAGTGAAAGCTCTGGAGAAGGTATGGTTGATTTTCTGCTATTACGCTTAATTAATTTACTTTGGTAATGGCAGAGGTTTATTGGTGAAAGCTCTTTTTTATCTGGTGAGACCCAGAGAACCTGCCCGTGCTGCTGTCCCTCAGCAAGCCCTCTCCTGAACAGGTGAGACCTGATGCGCAGGGGTGCTCAAGATCCAGCCGATGCCCTCCACTCTTGCATGGAGGGGTCTGGCAGAAAATATCCATCTGCTTCAGCCTGGGAACGTGCCGCAACAAGAAACAGGTTGTGGAGCATGAGGGCGACTATGCCGGTGGCCATTTGCAGCAGGGCGAAGCTGTCTGCCCCGAGGAGCCGGCCGGAGGAGAGCGGCTCCCTGCCAGCGGAGCCAGCGCAGGGCAGCGGGGTGGACTGAGCCATCTCTGTTCCCCCATACCACAGCCACCCCGGCCTCTCTCTTTCCCAGTAGTTACGTCAGAGCCTGTGCACTTCACCAGAAAGTTTGATACGACTGACTAAAAGCACCATTTTTCTGGTAAAACAAACACAGACTCCTTTTTAAAAACACCTTTTGATACTTTATGAGCGGGGCTGGTATATGTAACCTATCAAGCCCAACATATGGCTTATTATGACATTTAGCTGATTAAAATAGTCTAGACATAAACTTGAGATTTCAGAAATGTTTAAGCTAAGTCCGAAATACATTTTAATGTACAGTAGATGTATACTGCAATTTGGGCCACCTGTGTCCCTGTAGGAATTATGGTGCAGGAAGTACTTTTGACTCAAGAAGTGTGTCTGAAAATTGAGGCTGTAAATTAACAACAGCTTGTCTATTAGATTATTTCACCCATAAAGGAGTCTGTATATTTCTAAATGCCTCATGATTTTCAATACCTTGCTGTTGTTACTTTTATTAAAGAAGGAGGTTGGCAGCAGTCTGGGCTTCTAGGTCGAGGCACATTTTTAGAAAATCATGGAATAAATAGCAGCAGCCAGCCAGACGGTGGTGAAGCATACCTGTGGCCGCAAGAGGAGGAAACCCCAGGTTGGCCTGTTAGTGGGCATGGTGGTGGCGGTGTCCCCTGGCATCCAGGAGGCTCAGCCCGGCTCGCTGGAGACGACGGGTCTCCTGCCTGATGGCTGTTTCAAAGCTGAAGGCAGGGCGCTGTGTGCACACCGTCGTTAGCCATCCCTGCAAAAGGCCACATAATTTACCTCTTTGTCAGCTTCCCGGTCGTGCTGCATAACTTCACGTCATCATCTTACTCGCCTGCCTTTCTTCTTTGTTTTCCCTCCCTTTCAAGAGTTTGGTCTATTTACAGTTGTTCAACTGTCTCTGGAAAAACCAGAGTGGGAAACTAAGGGAAAAAAAAAATTAAAAAAGAGTTTCTTACCGCGCGATCTGTCCCAGACTTCCCTGGAGTAGCTCTCAGAGGAGGGAGCAATGAATCCTGAAGGCTGTGGAGAAGGGGGCTGTCTCTGCAGACTCCTACTAAGGGGCATGAGAGTAAAACTGAACAAGATTAAGAGCATTGGCAGCAGGGGGACAGGGCTGGGGCAGACGGAGAAATGCCTGCAGGGAAATTTCCATGAGGAGAAGTTATTGGACAGAATATGCATCCTAGCCCCCATAAATTGCTATGTAATACCCATTTTGCTGAGCATTTCTGCCACATAAGTTAGACTTAATGACTTGCACAGAGCCTGAGCGAGTGGCCTACATGGAGGTGATTATTTTGGCAAAGAGTTATGTTCGGTCTGGCCATTATGGAGAGGGGTAGATACATTACCTCTCTGCGGCTCATCCTCATGAGAGGACTGTACCCCCTGCACAGACATCCCCTCCTCCAGAATAACATGTTGGCTAGGGCACAGGATCCTGGTACGCAGACAAATGTTTGGCCCGCAGGAAAAATGAAACCACGGGTGATGGCTCACAGAAACTCCTGGTTCACTTGGAGAGCAGAGGGCTGTGGTTTGGTAGCCAGTACTCCCATGGTCTTGCAGTGCCCCATCTGCAAGGTGGGTTGGTGTGCAACTGGCAGATGCAGGTGGTGGAGGATGTGTCCTTGCTCTGGATGCAGGCTAAGACACAAGTGTTTTTCGTCCAGCCAATCATATCTGATGGTGGAAAGGTCTTGTTCTCCTTCAGTGAGGTCTCTGTCACATTAGAGCTAGTGGCAAGTGTTCAGGCTGCCTTCAACACGAACACCCTCTCTCGCAACCCTTCTGACCCGTGCAAGAGCACGCTGGGTGCAGAGCCCGCGTTATCTGAGGGGGTCCAGATAGAAACCTACCGCAAGCTGAGTCAAGGCAAACACACATGCGCAAAAATGGAAACTTCTCTCCATGTCCCTCCTCTTCCCTGGTTTCTCCCTTTTGCAATCCCCTTGCCTTGTTGGCTTGGCCCTGTTCTTCCAGGCTTGGCCCATCTGGCACGTCGGTTGCTAAATCACTGGTGGGCAGGCTTGCCAGGAGGCCTGGCTCCGACTGACCGCCCGAAGGCCTCTCACTTGCCTTTTAATCCATGAATGAAAACAAGCCAGGCGGAGGGGAATATTCTGGCTTTGCTGTGGCGTGCTTGGTGTGACTGTGTCAAGCGCTTAATGTAGTTTCTTCTTTGCACGTGCAGAGTTGGGTCAAATGGGCCAGCATGGGTTGCAGCCAGAGCCTGCTTGTGTCCCAGCCCCGGGGTGAGCGGGCAGCGAGCAGGGGCCATGGGCTGGGTGAAGGACCCCCATGCTGTTGGGTCAGGCTGGGGAGATGGACCATGGTGGTGCAGGCAGAGAGGGAGCAGTTGTCACTGTGGATCAGCTTCTCCCGTCCCAGAACACAGCATATTAAAGCAATTAAGAAAAGCTCTGCTCAATGCAGGGATTTTGAGGGGAAATATGAATGTAAGGATACAGCATTCCTCGATCAGAGAGGAGAAATAGCAGAGGGTAAATTAAACACAGCTGGAATGAGCATAAGAAATAGATTAATTCCACGAGAATTTTTTCTTTCCGTTCTTTACAAATTATAGGAGCTAGGAAAACTAGCACTTCTTAATTCCACTTGGTATGCAACCCTTTAATCCTCTAGCCTGTCAGCCAGCATGCACTGAATTCAAGTGCAAGCCATTCATCCCACAAACCCTTAACTGGCGATACCTCTGCTCTCCCCCCCACCCCTGCACATATCCTTCTCACCTCCCCTTGTGTTTCCATGAGAACAAATACTGTGCAGAGGGGAACACTAGAAAATATATTGGGAAATGGTATTTTCTGGTACTCAGTGATACTGGTTCAGAGCAATGAACGGTGCTTATTTGCACCAGCAATGTCAGGTTTTCCTCCCAGGACGCTTGTCAGAATGGGGATCACCCCTCAGTTCTGAGGCTGCCCAGCATCTGACACAACAGTATCTTGGTCCATGGTACAATGAGGTCTTGGTCTGTGGTTCAGGTGTGTAGCTTAGTGCAATATGTATGGTAAATAATAGTGGGTTTTGTGGACTGAGGCTCACAAGCTGCTGTTACTGTGGCAAATGCTCGGCTCCTCTTGGCTCTGGGCATGTTATTACAAGGTTAGGCAGGACCTGTCAAATCCTGGGCTTCATGTGAGTGCTCCTGAGTTACGGGGGAAAAGAGAAATCAGAACAAACAGGAAAAATATAATTGTGTTGGTGCCAGTATTGCTGTGCATTGCTCTCCCTCCTGCTGGATTCTAAGCGGCTGGGGAAGCCCATCTGACCGTCGCTTCAGGACAGGCATCAGCTTCACGTTAGTGCCTATAGTAGCTGAGTTCAGAGAAGTCGGGGGAAGGGAGCCAGTGCCAGGAGCTGCCCAAAGCTGCAGGAGTATGAAGCACTCCCCCCTGCCCTCTGCATGTGGGTGCAGGCTGCTGCAGAGCCCCACAGCCCGGGGCGCTCCCCATGCCAGCATGCACTAGCCCCTGCCTCAGCTGGCTACTGGCACCCATCCTACCCCTCCACCCCTCCGTCTTCTGGGGGCTTGCTTCTCCTGGAAAGTCTGTCCTTGCGTCTGGGGGCCGGGCTGTCAGATACCCCACCACCACCGAAGGGCTTGGGAGGGCTGAGCCCCACAACTCTGCCTGTGGCACCCTCCCAGGGATGGCTGGGCTGCAGCAGCTTTTGCTTAAAAAAGGACAGAAGATAAAAAGTCAGGAAGAGGATACTGCTGGGTGCTTATTGTGGGCACTGCAAAAGCAGGAAAGGGTTTGACAGAACAGATGAAGCCTGTTTCCATAATGTACAAATTGGTATATTAACCAGTGCTGGACAAGAAATGCAAGTTATGGCTGGCACTCGGCTCTTACCTCATATAGCTGCCGGGTAAAAGCATAAAGGATAGCCTTGACTTTGAATCTCTTGGCTTCTGTTAACTTGTATTGCAGTCATAATATTAAGTAAATACATGCTTTCTTCTGGGAAGATATTTTCTTTTTTATTCCTTTGGCAATGACAATTTTTGTTATTTTTTATTTAATAAAATAACATATGGTCATAAATTGCATATCATTTACCTCAACTACATGGATGACTTTGTTGGAACTTGTCCAGTCTTCAGTTAAAGATATATTTAAGCAGGTTTAAAATACAGTAAGTACTTAAAATGAGGTGAATAATCCTTGAGGCATTTTGAAAATGGTGTTTAAGTAAAGTCTGTTCATGGTATATTTTGGTATCTTCCCCCCCACCCCACAGTTAAGTATAATGCCTTCAGTGATGCACTCGGCCTGTCATAAATGTTAAACTCAGCAGGTATGTAGAGAGACCCATGCAAGAGCACGGTATGGATAAAATACCCTCTGGGAGGCCTGGGAGCCACTGCTGCATTTGCCAGTGTTCCTGGACACCTCCTGGGCTCTGCTGGATTCCTGGAGCAGCACCCTCTGAGCTGTGCCTGGGCATCCAGGCACCCCCATGCTCTTTACACTCCCCTTTTCTTATGTGCCTCTCCCATTCCCTGTCCTCTTCCTTGGCCTTCCTGTTGTTCTCCTCCCTTCCCTTCAGGGCCAGTGCCTTGGGAGGGCCAGAGTCATTACACCATTCCCAAGCCAGCTGGCAAGCTGTTTTATATAGATATTTCCTAGCAGAAGGACTCTGATGCCTTAAACCTTTTTTTTTTTTTTTTTTTTTTGTATCAGCTGACCAGTATAAAGAAGCCTTAAAGGAGGAGAAGATTTGAGGCTGCTCTTCTGGAGTGAATGGATATAAATGTAAGGTAATGCAATGCGCACCCCGTAGATGCAACTGCTGAATTTTGGCACAAGAGTCTCTGTCTCTTCCACTTCCTCAAGACCCTGATTTTGTTGCTTCCTGCTCAGTACAGCGGGTGCCCCAGAAAACTTCCAAAGCAGCCAGAGGAAGATTTTGCAAGACCGGCGGGAAATTTAAGGGATGTTCAAAGCATGCATTATAGACTTCAAACAAAGCTGTGCAGATAATTTAGGCTGCAGGACTGTAATTAGATAGAGGAAAATGTATGCTGTGATAAACCCAGCTGCTGTTCTCATAGCATGTGATTGATACAGTGGGCACAAGGCCAGGACCAGAAAAGGTCAAAGCTGTGGTTAAAATGCCATTTACTAAAATGTATCAGATCTGATGTGCTTCTTCAGGACGATGAAATGCTGGCTCAGATTCTCCTCTCACCTCATTTGAGGATGTCAGGGAAGAGATGTCCCAAAGAGGTTGTTTGCTGCCCTGGCAAAACCTAGTTAGAGACTTTTCAAGACTGTGGCTCACTACAAGCTGTGCAAAATTTGGGTAAGCAGAAGAGGTCCTGATGAAGTGATCCATTTGAACCAGCATAAATTCTGCATATTTTATCCAAAGGAGCCTTCTGGGGTGGCTGATATCATTGCATGGATCTTCATCAAGGGCACTTCTACAGCTTGGATCTTGCAACTCCTTCATGACCTTTGTGATGTAACAAGGAGACCTCCAAAAAAGGGTGTATGTCCAATAATTAAGACATTGTATAACCTACACTCTTGTCAAGAACAGGCAAAAACTTCATCTTTGGCAGGATTTTGGTGTAAAATAAATGTGTTGCAGTGAGATCCCTGAGAGACATTCAATTCGAAGACCTTATTTCTCCAGTCAGACTTACAATCATTGACAGGTTAAAACAGATTAAAAAGAAAACTTGACATTTAGTATCAGCACTGAAAATGAAGCCGTTGTCCTCTCGTCTTATCTCTGACAGAGGCTTGCCTTGGCAAACTTCACGTATTGTCTAGGGTGTTGATGTCTTACTTTTGCCATGTGTAAAATGGTGATATCTATTCTGTTTCCTGAAGGGGCATGGGGGATGCATGTTAAATTTGTATTTTGAAAAAATTACACTTTTAATTGTACAAAAATTCAGTGGTAAATCAGTGAATTAAAAAATCTGATTGCCAGGAAGGCAGGGGCTGAGTGAGTCCTGCAGTCCTGTAAGTCAGCAGTGAAATATGATGGCAGGACTTTAATTCTGGTTTAAAACATTTTTTTTCCCCTCTTCTCTCAAACTCTCATTTAAAAAAAAAAAACAACTAAATTATATCTTAGGGTTTTGAAATAGCATCAAAGGCATAACTGGAATGCTTATAAATAGCTGTATCTTTTCTTGAAGGTGTGGTGTCCAAGTTTATTTCAGGTTTTGAGGTAGGGAAACTCTATGGGCCATGCCTGTGGACACTGCATGGACCTGGCTCCCTGCCAAGGCCTGTATTTACCTTCCTCGCTTGCTCACCTACCCAGACCCTGCTCTTCTGTGGCCATCTTTGGGGATGCCAATATACGTGCTTCCTTGTCCCAGAGCCTCCCACCTTTGCCATTCACCATTTGCCTCCTCAAACCTTCTCCTACATCCAAATCTGGAAGCAACACAGAAGATAGACAATACGAAATATTTACTGTTGGGCCCTCCCTTTCCCCCGGCTTTAGACACACAGGCAGAGTACAACTCCCTCCTGCATGTTTCCATACGAAAGAACTAATAACGTGTCCCCTCCCTCGGTGGGGGCCTGAAAGCTCCACATCCCTGATTACTGCCATCGGCAGTGCAGCCACCTCCATGACCATTACACTGCCCCTGTGCCACACGCGAGCTTGTGGTTAGTGTGAGCAGAGGGGAGATGTTGTGTCAGAGCATGGCAAAGCCTTTCCTGTGAAGGAAAAGAGTGGAGAGCCGTGGGTGTTGATCTGCAAAAGGACCTCGGACCCTCCCCGCAGCCTGGGTGATGGCAGCTCTCCAGGGATGGATCAGGAAGAGACCGCGCAGCGTGGCGGAACCGGGGACGGGCTGCTGCGAGTAAAACCCAGCGTTTCTTGGCTCAGAGTTCACGGAATGAACTGTAACCACCAGCCTATAAATGAGAACATCCAAACAAACAAACAGAAATAAGACCAAATTAAAAAAAAAAAAAGAAGAAAAAAAAATATCCAGGATGGTGCTGCTTTGACTCTGGGCCCTGTCGTCTTCTAGGACTGATGAAGCGACTGGGTGGTTCTTCAGATTCCTGTGGTCTGAACACACACCCTAGTCATCACTGAGATGAGCTCGGAAAAAAACAGTAATGAAAGAGGGCTCTGATTTATTTCCTGATAAAATAACCTTTGCTCTCAAAGGCTAACATTTCAGCTCCAGCTTGCAGAGAATGATCTTTTATTTCCATCCATCAAAGCCTACACCGTGCTGGATATCCAGAGAGTATTCTTCACACACAGCCCTGTGTTGGCCAACGAAGGAAAATTACTACCTATATTTTTTTTTTTTTTCTTCTCTGAGGGAGGAGAAAAGGAGGGGGGATGAAGTCTCTATTAAAGACTGGAATAATTATTATCCATTGAAACCCTGTGACTAAAGTATGAGGAAAATTGTTTAAAAGTACTGTGAGAGCCAACATTTTCCTTTGCAGTGTAAATAATCTCTGCATTTTTTGCGGCATTTGATCTGAATCATCATTCAAATAATTCTTGTTTACTTTTGCCCAGGTAGACATCTTGCGTGAGTATTCAGGGGCATTCTGCTCTGCCACTGTGCTAGATCTATACCAGTACATCATGTTTTTGTCCATTACAAGTGTCATTTTGGCGTGAGGTAAGAGCCTGCAATCTTGACTGAGACCAGTTAAAAAGTTAAGATTTCCAATCCACATGGACAATTTCACACCACATTGTTCTGCAAATGGCTACGGGGAACAGTCAGCATAAATGAGTTAAAAGAAAGGCAGATATTTATTTGCAATCAAAACATTAGCTGAGCTTGATACATGAAGAGCCAGAGGCACCTGCTCTGAAGTAATGCGTTGTTTTTCATAAAGGAGAGCCTGATTCAGCTCATTTTTTCAAAAGTATAACCTTTTTTATGTCAGTGTGATGTACTTGGGTAGAACAGGGTGAAGACTCTTGCAGTGTACAATTGATCACCAGAACTAATGGTGCTGGGCAGGGAGCCCCAGTGTGTGATGGATCAGGGTTCACACAGCCCGGTGCCTCGGTGCTCCCTGTGTGTGAGAGAACTGGCTGGGAGTGCTAGCTCCCAGCTCCGTGTTAGCTCAGAGTAATGCCAGGGTTTTTCCTGGGTTGTGATAGTGGATTTGTGGAGACTTTGGAGCCCTCTGAGAAGGCACATCTCACAGAGCTCTGTTATGTGATCCGTGAGTCTTTGGCGGGTTGGCAGAGCCTCTCTGCTAGGCGGGCTTGCTGGTGTTTACAGAGCTCTGTGCAGAGGTGGTGTTGCAGGAAGATGCTTGTGTGGGTGTAGAAAGCAGCAAGGGACTGTTTTTCTGTGAAGGTGGGTAGAGGATGTCCATGGGTGTGTGCACCGTATGCCATCCAGTGTGTGGGAACAAATGCTCAGAGTGCTGAGGCCGTGACCCAAAGTCTCTGGAAGTCAGCAGGGACTTCCTTTTTTTGCTAGGACCTGAGCTCTGCTTTTTCCTGGGAAAGCTCATGCTATCACAAACTCACACAGGAGGTAAAGGAAGGACGGGACAAGGGGGAGAGAAAAGACCTTTGTGCAGATGAGTGGAGTGATGCTGCTGTAGATCATTGGTAGGGATTGACCCCAGCCACTGCAGAAAGTACAAACTTCTTTCCTTTGAGCTAAAAAAAGTAGCATTTCAGAGTGGGCAAGTATTATAGAGAGGCTTTCCGTGAGGACCAGCCACTACAAAGAGAGATGAGCAGAGTTACAATGGTGCAATAGGACTAAAGGTCAGCCTCCTGTGTGGGTGCCTTCAGCAACAGTCAGTGGAAGTTTTAAGGGCTGAATGTCCTCACTGCAGTCAGTTAAAGCTTTGATAAGGTAAGTTAATGTTGGTTTTATTATGAGACAATATAATGATGGAATGGACAATCCAGCCGTTAGCGTATCTACCTTGGTTACAGGGAAACATTCATGCCCCAAAACAGGAGCTGGAAAAGAAGATTGTAGAATAGCAGTAAAGAGCCTTAATTCCCTAATTTTCAAGTTTTGGTGTTAAGGACCTACAGTATTATTTCCCAGTTCTCAGCTAACCAGTCTTCCCAGCTCTTGCTGTAAGCCGTTTTCACATAGCCTGACTTTCCCTCTAAGTGTACCCTTCATCCACAAGGACCCCATAAAAAGTATTAGGCAAAGATTAAACATTATAAGCATATAACCAGCTCATAAAATGAGTTTTAAATCCTAAGCATGAAAGGGTGAACTTGCCTAAGGGGGCTGCTCAAAGCTCCATTGGCTCAGGGAAACTTGTTCCTCGAGAGACATATTTATCATTACAGTTCATTTGTATTACAGGAGGCACCACTGAAGACTGGGGACTTCACTGTGTAAAGTACAACTCAGACACCCAGTAGAAATCAATTCCCCTTGAATATTTATATAAAAACAGATAGGAGAGGCCTAGGCCAATAATAAGGGAAGATTTTCTATCTCCACTTCATGGCTGGGGAAAAGAGGATCTGCAGAATTAAGGACTTTGCACAGTGCATGGGAGTGGTCATCCCTACAGCATGTCCTACTCCAGATCCTTAGCAGGATCAGCCCCAAAACTGCCCTTTCAGGTGATCAGTAAAAGGCTTGAGCCTGCTGCACCGTTCCACTTCATACCTTCCTAGGACAGGCCCCTTTTATGAATAAGATCAAATGGGGACAAGGTAAAATAAAGCTCCTGTAATATATTCTCCCTTCACAAGTGCAGCTGATGACCTAGCTATTAGCTGGAGAAGCAAAACCACTTTGTTGTTTATATGACTTACATAGCCAGAAAAAACCAAAGGGGCCACAAAGAGGGTACAGGAAGAAGGTGCATTTTTGTATGGATGATTTGAGATCAAGGATGGTGGGGAAAAAAAGCCGAAATGGAGATAGACCTATGTTTGTAATCTTTAATAATTTACTTGATTTCTTAGGCTTGCCAAACATGTGAGAACTTTCCCAGAATAATTTATTTTACACCTAACTCCTCAACAAATAGTCTTTATGTCTGTGGAGTTCGCAACCAAAGAAGCATAGAAAATTGCATGTGTCAAAAGAAGAGTTAAATTTTGCATTAAATTCCAAGCCTTTCCTTTCCTCTAGGCTAGCTAACATTTCCTATAGTCATCTAACCAGAGTTTGTTTTCATGTCTCATTTTCTTTTTCTATTGATGTATTAGTCTGGTAGGCTGAGTTTTCTCAGAGGGTGGACTTCTGTGCAAGTTTCATTAAAAATATTTCACAATACCTCTCTAAAATGTGATCTGTGCTTTTGTGCTGATTGAAAATGGTGCGGCAGCTTGTTAAAGCATATTCTTTTATATTTCATCAAAACAGCTATGTTTTAAATGGAAATCTCAACTATTATGTTTCTCTGTGGAGATTAAAGCGAGGTTTTTCAAACTGTCAATACAATTGCTTTGAGCCTGATTCTCCTGTCAGATGTACCTCAGTAAATAAGGAGAAATTCTACTGAAATCAGTGGAATTATTCTGCTGAAAAACTTCAATGCATGATCTAGCGAGGGCCCTTGTTTTTACTATGTATCAGCCAGGCTGTCTCAGCAGTCCCAGAGCTGCCCGTTAGTAGCGTATATTTAACTGGAATATTAATGAAGGGAAAAGTCTAGTATTTGCGGTTAATGTATTTCTTTAAAACTTCACAATAGGAAACAACATGTTTCACATTACCACTTACCTCCTCTAAGGCAAGAGTTTTTCCAGTTGGTAGACTGTGTGAGAAATTATGTTGCATACCACCACGGAGCCTCATGTATCTCTGAGCAATGTGAAATTCTTTAAATCTGCAAATCAAAATGCTGCCATGTATTATAACAAGCTGTGCTGTGCCATGCCATCTTCTCTCAAGTCACAGGAAGAGATGAATAATTCACTAGGGTGTTTTTTAATTTCTAAAACAAATACTGTAGTGCTGTTCATTTTAATAGATATTGCAGAAGGCGACTGTTGTTTCGGAATCCAAATGTTCTTATCATTGCATCAGAGTAAATACTTTGCACTTTTTGTCTCCCTGATTTCTGTTGTTTGCTTTTGGTTTCTGAGGCTGTCCAGAGTCTTGAGATTTGTTACGCTTGTCTGCTGCCACGTCGCCTCAAGCACTCATCTTTTTCTTTCCGTTGGATAGAACTTGGGCTTGCTCAGTACATGTATGGGAAATCTCCAGAACCACGTTCAGTAGGAAATGATGACATATATTCAGGCCCTGACTCTCCTCTCCTTGATTTAGACTGGAACCGCAGGCCTCTTATAATGCTAGAGAAAATTTTCACTGCTGGACTTTTCTCAGGAGCTGGATTACTTATTCCAGCTTCTTGATTAACTCATAATTATGGTGATTATGCTTCGCTCATCCAAAATTCTCCTGTACAGGAGCTTAATTTAAAAACAGTTGGCTTTCCTCTCTTTCACCAACATGCAGGTATTAGAACAACCCGCAGGTGCAAACTTTGGCTAAACTAAGCTTAAAGGAGGTGGGAAGTTCAAAGATGATGCAAAGTCTTCTCTGTCCATTTCTCCTGGGCTATGTAAACAGCAGAGAACAAAGGCTTTAGGCTCATTATCTCTGTCCTGATCTTTTTACTGAGTAGATCTGTTTGGAAAACAGAATTTCTTTTCACGGGAAATTTGAGTCTTCCAGATTTGTTTTTGTTGTCAATGAGAAAGTTAGTTCTTCATTTTCTCACAGACCATTCATTAAGGGGGAAAAAAAATGCTTAGGAAATGTCACGTTATTTTATTTTCATTATGGGAAATGTATTTTGTTTTGGTAATATGGAAATATTTTGGTTTGATATGCTGAAGATGTTTAGTTTTTCAGAAAAAAACAAGAAGAGAGACTGACTTCTTTCTTTATGATTTCTTTGGAGATTGTCTTATTTGTCCAGATGAAATTTTTTGATTAAAACAAAACCCAATTTTCCAAAGAAAACTGTTCTGTAGAAATGTTTATTAATTCCAACTTGGTTTTGTTGTTGCTGAATGTTGTTGAAAATGTATCATGGCTCCAGTTTTCAGGCAGTAAGTGAATCAATCTCTATACACCTATCTGAGTATGTGTATATATGTTGTATGTGTACATACATGCATGCACAGGACCAACTTGTGTTCTCAGCTACATATGTGAATCCTAGTGGAGATTTCCATCAATGTTTTGCATATATGAATGAAAGCAGAATTTGGCTCAGGATTTGTAATCAATATATAAGGCTTACTGAGTGATTTTAGATGCTTGGAGAAAGCTGTTACATAAATGTTAGTCATTATTATTTGTAATAATTACCTACAGCTGCAACTATGGCAAACCTCCATATAAAAACAGCTAGACCCTGACATATGGCTTCTGTGCTTCAGCTCCAGATTCCACCAAAGTGCACAATAAACTCTTTCTTTAAAAGCATGTGCCTAAAGGGAACATGTGAACTCTGGCACACGATAGCAGCCATAGCGACGAGGAGAGAATCATGCCATCCTTATTAGCAGCAGCAGTCTGACTCTTACAGGAAGGAATGGGTGTTGGATTGGACCCTATCATGCTCCTGAGACGCATTACAGCCATGGGCAATGCAGACAGCAAATTAAATTCAGGTTGTAACTGGGTCAGGGCTGAAGAACATTTTGTAACCATATTTTTCCAATGTGGCTGCAGATCAGCTGGATCCCTACTTTGGGGTTGTCTTCGTTCTCTTCGGTTTTACTTTTAAGCTAAATAAATAATAATTACAAAAACTCAACCCAAAACAACAACAACAAAAAACCCTCCCAAGGTTTCTCCCAAGACAAATGGAACCTTCCAAGTGTCCACTTACCTTGTCTAGCTTTTCCCAGTTCTGACATGGCCGCTACAGCCGTTTAAAAGATGAAACACAGAAACTGTTGAGGAGCACACAATGCTGCTACTCAATAGTCTCAGGAGGAAGCGAAGAATATGGCATCTGACAGAAACTGCTTGGGAATTTAGGCAAACAGCCTGTAATTGCCAAATTGATTTTGGCCAGGAGACCAGGGCTAACACCCACAATAAGTATAAAGTGCCATGGGATCTTTAATGACCCCACCGCTTTGGACACAGTTTTACATTTATTTAATGCACATTTTATGTTTGTGAATAATATACTCCATAAAATATATACAGTCAGGAAATGCCAAACATTGCCAGTTTCCCAAAGGCAATTTCAGAGCTTGCAGAGAGCACTCTCAGGCCTCGATTCATGATCGTGTTAAACTTTGTTTGTATGAGGTAATCCAATATTTTATTCATTAAAATGCACCATGCACCTAGGAGGAATTAAACAAATGCTTTACTATGCACTGAAATTGTTCTTTCTCCTTCAGTGAGGATTAAGCATGAATAGTTGGTGGACCCCTGGACCTTGCAGGGTCGGGGAGGCTGCAGATGCTGGTCTGCCGGCTTTTGCAGCCACCCTCTGGACCTGCTGCCAGATTCCTACTGCAAAGGAAGAGCAGAGGGAAACCTGTGTAATGAGCTGCCCAGGACTCTGAAAGCCCATGGGTCCTCCTCACCACTGAGGAGAAGCTTTTATCCACGGACAGCGGGTGGAGATCGTGCCTCGCCTTAGGATGCGCTGAGGCTGGTGGTAGCTGAAGATAAAGTGGGATGGTGGGTGCCACACTGAGGAGGAGAGACCCGTAACAGTCACCCATCACAGCGTAGCATTAGCTGATTAGTGACAAAATGGGGGAAATATCTGCATCTGAATTCACAGTGGCATCTTTTACAGACTGCTCAGCTTGGGGGTTAATCATCACTGAGTAGCTACGACGAGAATTCAAGTTTTTCTCTATTTTCAGGCCAGCTATAACAGCCTGTTGTGTTACACTGATGGTAATTTTGCTTGGGTGCAAACAGACCAAGATTTTCAAAAATAGGTCACTAAACTTAGGCTCCAAGGAGTTTATATGTAGACACTTAACTTAGTGATCTGATTAAAAAAAAGGAATCTGAGTGCCCAAGGTCTCTCAAAGTTGTCAGATCTCTAGCCAGGCAAACACAGAAAGCTATAATCAGGTCTGTGCAATTATGTACATATTTGTAATTTTAAAGATTATGCTTCTATTCTGGTAATAACCGGTGTTTTAAACAGCCTTTTGTATTTACTTTTTTTTTTTTAAGGTAAATGATGGTGATGGTTTCCTGAAATCCAGATCAAGTCTCTCTGGAAAAGGCCACAGTCTATTTCACCTATGCCATCCTGATCTGTATCCTGCTCAGCACAATGCTCAGCATCTGGGGTCAGTGTCAGCAGTAGATCTTCATCTGCCTCTGAAGACTCAACCATTATCAGTGCCGAGAGCTGCTCAGACAGTCTGCTCTCAGCAAATGGATCAGGTATAGCTGCAAACATCATGCGTGCTGAGAATACTTCCGTATTCCATATAATTTTTCATGCACAAATTCCAGTGCTCCTAGAAAGCTACTGGCTGTGAGAAAAGCTGTGCAATATTTCTGGGACAGAAGTGAGCATTGTCCTGAGAGCTACCCTGGCAAAGATAACTTGAATTCTTTCTTTAAGGTTTTGAATTCTTTCTTTAAGGTTTATCTCATAAAAGTCTTTCTGAAGACTGGCAAATGAAAGTGTCATCTTGTGGCCTGGATTAATGTGAGGAAGGAAGGGTCTCTTTTGTTTCCCCTCTGTGGGGGTACTGCACCCAGGTTTTCTTGTCAGCCACCAATGCTGGCACAGAGCAACTCTGGACTTTGAATACTGTTTGTAGTTTTCAAGGGTCACAGATTTCCCATTACCCGACGTGCACTTCTGACCTGGATGTGCCGTTTGGAAGGCATCTGTCCCGCATAGCCGCAACATTCACTGAAGGCTTTGTTGTCTGATAACAACTTCATCCAAACTAACCTGATACGCGCAAACGTGTGTGTGTCATCCATTCACGCGGTTGCTCCTTGCAGCCACTCCCTCCTCCTGCCCACCGAGTGTTGCAGGCTGCTGGAGGGAAGGGAGTGTTGCCAGTGCCTCCATGGCCAACCCCTGGAGCAGCTCTGTGACGGAGGCTCACTTCCCACGTTTCTTTTCTGAAGAGACCTTCTTGTGCTGGACTCAGCCTCTGCTTGGGAGTCTGTGGCATGCAGCACGGAGGGGGTCAGAGTCAGTAATCTTAATAATTTATTTGGCCTAGAAGTCTATTACCCTCCTCTGTTTCATTAGTCACAGCCCCAGGAGCATTAAGACAGGGGTGTTGCCATGATGATGTCTGGTGTCAGGAGACTCATACCCAGATATGAAGGCCAAGACTGTCAATTTCCAAATTTGATATAAAGCAAAGGAGTGTTTCTGTAAAAATTATCAAAGCAGGGCTTGATATGCTGTGGGTATTTCACAAAGTGTATTTGGAGCAAACAGGCTGCAAGCACCCCTCACACAGTAGTGATGCCTGAAAGAGATCATTCCCCTTTTTTGAATGTCAAGCCTACAACATATCATTCAGCAGGGGATCCTCCTAATTAGTTTAGACTTTTCTCTCATGGGTCACACCCTTTATCACTTCCCACTCCGTATGACTTGACTTATGGAACACTTGGCTTCAGACGCAGTCTCAGTCCTGCTCTTTGCATGCTATTTGCACACAAATTACTTACATCCCCGTATTAGTCATTCTTCTGTTTCAGCAATACATTTTTTTGTATGTTGTGAGTCTGAGGCAGAAGGAGTACAGTTTGGCTATGTGAAATCACTCCCAGTGTGGGAATAAGTCCTAGCTCTTGATTAAAAAGTAACACTTCAATGCATGTAAAATAACATGGCTCAAGTCAGCTCAGCCTGAGCTGGTTTTGTTCCTCTGTGCAGCCCACGTCTCCATCGGAGCACATTGTTCTTTGCAGCATTGGAAATACAGAATGAAAAGGCACATTTGGTGTTTCTCATGTCATCTGCATAAAAGTATCTTGGGCCATGGCATAAAACCTCTGTCTCTCTGAGCCCAAACAAGTGCCCTCACCACTAGATTTAAGTACCAGTTTCCAAAACACAACGATGTCAGCAGCGGACATGCCAACCAACCCTTAGTCTGCTGGGTGGGATGACTGCTAGGAAGAGGGTAAGTGCAAGGTTGAAAATTTTTGGCTAGAGGGCTGCACATGAACCCAGGTAAGCAAACAAGACAGATACAAAAAAAAAAAATAAAAATGACACTGCCTATCTCTTTTTCCTTCTTCGACTTTGTTTTGGTGTAGTACCAAAACCTGCATCACACAATATCAAGCTCAGATATACGGACAGAGCATTGCTGTATAAAGTGGCCATCAGAAGGAACATAGCCCAAGTGATGACAATATTAATAACTTAGCTGGGGCTAGGAAAAAAACACACACATGGATCCTGAGAAAGCAGAACGTCTTCTGAGCAAATACGAGATTTCTGATAGCCAGGGAACTCTATTTTCAATTAAATTATTTACATCCAGGACAGGAGGTGTCACATCAGTGGATGTAAGTGCCGGATTTCTATCAGGAGCTGAGGAACAGCAGAGACAAAGCTCACTGTGTCAAGTCCTAGGCTACAGCCCCAGCATCTGGGCCTCTGCTCTTCTGGAGTGCTGCGGTATGGGGCTCTCCCTGCGTGTGGGGAAAGGCTTGGGAATATGAACAGAAAGTACCACACTTGCAGTGCTGTAAATCAACAGGCACATGAAAGGAATTAAAAGTGCAGGGCTTTTCATATTGTCATTTTGGGGAGCCCTCACTGAAGATTTTTAAACACTCAGGCTGACAGTACTAGCAACACTACGTAAAAGAGACTGGAAATAGGCCTTATGAAATCACTACTTTGAGATAGCTGTGCACCAGAAACAGCTGGAGATAATTCTTCATCTTTCACTGGAAACAGCTATTTTGGTTTAGGATCAGTGCGTGGAGGGAAGGTGGCTCTGCAGCTCCCCTGACGCTCTTGTTTTTCATGGCTGACTGCAGAGTAGCAGTGGGTTCTACGCCAGCATCCAGGTGAAATTACAAGGAGGTAACTGCATCCAAAGGCTTGGTGGATCTCTGCGCTGCCTGCAATGCCAAGACTTGCCCGAGGCTCAGAGGTTTCGTCTCTGGGAAAAATTAGGAGGTCTTGACAAATAATTGTAACATGCTGTTATAGAGAATCACAGGAAGGAATGACAAAATCCCCAAATGATTGGGTATTCTGTTCCTTTGTAACATTTTGCTTTTATTAATGAAGATTGTGCACACATATGTTATTCAGTGGCCAGTTTGCTGCATTCTACGTTTGAGTCCCTCATAACGAATTAATACATTATTCTGCTTCCACCTATTCTGTCTTCACCTGCAAAAACTTTCTGGAAATGGAGAGAGACACTGAGCTATAGATAATCTGTGTAAAATCATGCAAATCTGTGTTATGTTTCAACTGATGAGGGTCCCTATCATATGAGTTTACCTTCTGTTTTGGCCTCAAATGAATCCTATGATGCAGAGCAGAACTCAGCAGAAAGAACGAAGTTTTCCACCCCAGATGGTAAATTGGTCCAGTTTCACTTGAAACTTGGCTTCTTTGCAAATGCTGTTGCACTTGGCCTTGTAGATTATAATGAAATTTCAAACTAGGATTGTTTCACTATGTAAATTAAGTATTGGGCATATTCCATTCTTGGATGGAGTAGGACTTTCCAAGCAATTACTTCTCTTATCTCCAGGGCCTACTGTGATATTTGGAGCTTAAAACATGGAGACACTCTCTCTTGGGTTCTCACTCTTCCCACTACTGGCACTGGGGTAACATGGAAGTGAAGGATTGAAAATGGCCTGTTCCTAACACCATGAGGAACAATACCAAGCCTCTTGGGCATGTATGGGACACTGGGTAAAGGGGCAAGAGCTGGGTTGGAAAGTGATGGGGTGGAGAAAGGAAGGTGGAGAACCATAACTTTTGGGAGTAAGGGTGGGAGGGGCAACTGGAATGTGGGTGGGGGTGGGACAGCTGAAATGAATGAGGGGGAAAGTGGAGTGAGGACAGCATAAGGAGAGAATACAGAGGAGAAGGTGAGGGTCAGCAACAACACATGCTGACCTTGCATCCCAGCCCAGCTTTGCCGCAGGAAATACAAACCGGGAAATGACTGCAAAGGTGTGTTGAGTGCTCGCCATGGTGGCAGGCCTGTGCACAGGGTGACAGTGCACTGTGTAGGAGCTCTCGGACTTCTCTGCTTGCACCCTTCATGATACCGCCTTTGGTTACAGCATCTCAGCTTAGGACACCCACTGAAGGGCTACGCTGTTTAGGGCCAAAATGTGTTGGCTCTGCAGGTCAAAGAGCACTGGGCTTTGCAAGCTGACTGTAGTTTTCATACGTAATAATTTATACACAATAGTTACATAATAGCCCGGAGGATGCCTTGATCAGGGCCACACTTTTGTTTGCTGACAGGAACTTCATCCCTGCCTTCAGTGCCAGAGATGATAGTAATTTTTTCTTGACTTTTGCATCAGCAGTTCTATGTTTTGGGATAGGAAATTAGGTCTTGTTCTTCTTGGACATTGAGGAGCCAGAAGATGCCAAGATATTTCTAAACCTCAGAAGTAGAGGCTATAGAAATGAATCAGAAGCCAAGCCAAAAGCTTCTCTTTTGGACAACTGCAGCTGCTGCTTTCCTCAAGACCGTACAGACACTTCTGAATAGGCCGTCCAGAGCACTTTCTGTTTCATTTGGCATATGGGGTCGAGATTTTGTACCAGAGTTGCACTGATTTTGTCCAAAGTTTTATTTTTTCTTTTGCCAAGATTAAGATCCACTCCGAGGTTCTTATCCAGCCAGCTCTCCTGCAGGTGCCAGGACATGACTGGATGCTTTAAAGGCTTACTCTTTCTTATAAATGACATGCTGGCCAAGCTCCATCACTGCTCCTGAGAGGTCCAGAGGAACTCACAACACCTTAAGGAAAAAGGGCTGGAAGTGATGTGAGGTGACCTAGTGCATCTCCTGCCTTGAACCACTGTGGCTGTGTTGTCCACGGGGGGTATTGTTTTCAGAACATTAAAAAGTCCCTTTTTCAGTCACCAGTTCCCTTTGTTACGTTGTAAGCAGAGACTTGGGCAGGCTAATTTTCTTGAACAAACGTGTTCATTGAGTGTTGAGACTACTGACATCTCTCTGCTTTCAGGGGATTATTATTTTTTTTTTCCAGACAGGTGCAGGACTCAAAATACCTTTCTTTAAAATGAGAAATACACATTGCTTCCTCTATATTTAGCTATAAGTCAGTTCTGTTTGGATGAGATAAATCTACCTCAAAGCTCTTGTAAATTATCTCCAATAAAATGGTGAGTTATGTCATTAAATAATAGGATTGGGTTCTTATTTTCTGTTGTTTATAGTTCAAGTCATGGCTGTGTTCCATCAAAACATGCCTTGAGATTCAGTCGTTAGCTGCCTACATGCTATTTGAAGTTGTATTCATCCTGCTTCTTACAAATGTAGAATGTTTTTAAGAGCAAGGAATACATAATGCAATGGAAAATTTCACATCCTATCTGACTAATACCGAAAACCTTTTGATTTGAAAGGTCACAGAAAAACTGTGGTGCAATGTACCTCTGACAGATTCTTCAATGTTTGCCTGTGGTTTCACTTCCAGCCTCTCTATTGTTGTGCTACTTTCTAAGCACCGTTTCCCCAGCACCTCTGGAAGACACTCCCTCCGAAGCCTTACCCCTGTTCCTGCCCACTTCCCTGCTTCCTTGACAGCCTTCAACTCACTTGGGTTGAGGTGACAACATAATGGAGCTGCTGATGGTCAGGTTTCAGAAAACTATCAAGCACGTTATGAGAAACAATCACTAAAACATAAGCACTTAGAGGAGCCAGAGATAAAAGAGTCTCATTTTCTTGGCAGCCCACGTAGATGTTCTGCAATGACTGATGATATGACTGTTATCTTGACACCATACTCTCCCATGTTGAAACTGTTTATGGGAAACAAACATCATGTGAAAAACAGATTGCCAGACACTAAGTAAATCACTCTGATGAGGAACGAGTCAAGTACTGCCAGTTTTACCCACACTGTCATTGTTATGATGTAACACATTCCTCATGACTGATATTGTATCCAAATTAGGGCACAAAACCTTCTCTTGATCAGTTAACCGAAATTCCCTGCCTTGTAACAACAACTGCACACACACACGCACATGCTCTCACACACACAAAACCTGCGTTCGTAGAACATGAAACCCTGCGTCAGTGGAGGATTAAGAAGGTGGGCAGAAATTACACAAACTGTAAATTTTATCCCCTGCCCTCCTTAATAAGCTGTTGCAATTTTCTGAGTTCTGCTAGTAATGATTAATAAACATTTGGTGTGCTAAACATATGGAAAAATCATCCCATCTGGACCATTTAAAACTAGGACGTAGACTTTATCTTTGTTTATTTCATCCTTAGCTAAAAGGCTTATTATGAATTGCAATAATCCAAGAAGCCAACCATGGAAGACAGACAAGCTCTTTAGATAAAACCAAAAAGGCAAGTTTTCTAACCGAGGACCAGATGTATTTTTGGGTATTGCCCTTGTACATATTTAGCTGAGCTTTTCAAGTGGTGAAGATTTGCATGTTTGTTTTGCAATACTAATGAATATGTTTTAGATTTACATTTTAGAAAATGGAAACTTTTATCTTCTTGGGGCTTTGTAAGTTAATGATTTCCAGAAGATAGTTTGGTATCCTCTTTTAACCCTTCACCATTGAAAACATATCACTTTCCGAAGCACAAGGATCTAGGGCAGGCCTACTGAACGAAACCCGGGAGATATATGTGACTCTTTCTATTGTTTATTTCTGGAATTACATAAAATGCGGGTTTTTAATTTTCAATCTAGTGAAAACATATGTAAATGGCAAATTATTTTAAAACTAACTTAATGTGAATCGTGGGGTAGGCATTACTGTACACATGATCCTTTAATCAGATAAATAAGGAAAATACTTTTGGAAAAATATGGTTTTGAGACACAGTATCTTCCAGGAGTGAGTTAGTTTCCTCCAAGATAAAGATTGGTTTAGAGTAGTAAGGAAAATGTGTTGTATAACAACATTTTTACTTCTAGTAGAGAGAACATAGTTCCAGTTTCTTAACATAGATTTTCACCCTTTGATTTTCTTTAGAGAAATTATGAGAGAAAATAATTAATGAATAAAACATAATTTTTCAAAGGCTTACCCTCACTGGCAATTTTTATTTGACAAGAGCCCTATCAGAAATGAAAAATTCTTCCTTAGGGAACAACAGAGCATTTTAATACAAGAGATAACTAGGGCTTTGAACTTTGGGTGGTTGACAAATCAGTCTGAAACAACCTCTCTTCCAAATTTTTCCAATTGTTCATGCAAAATGTGATAGGAAACTAAGTATGATCGTGAAAGAAGATGCTGCTTCTTGCGCTGATGTTATGAAATGTTGCAAACCCCTGCCTATCTAGGGTGATAAAGTAAAGGTGTAGTGCCCCAGAGAAGTCCTGGCCTGGAAGGTTGTGTTGTCTACATTGCAGAGAAGCTGAAGTCATGTCCAGTGAAAACACTTCTGGAATAAGCAGTTTGGTGACCAGGTACCTTTTGTACAGGCTTAGCAGGCCATTCACACTTATGGGAATGTATATATGTCAGTCGATGTGTATATATGCACAGATAACTGCATTAGGCCTGCAGTATTTTTATATTAGACCTGTATTTTTGGGGAAGGGTTCTTAGAATCCAGCTAAGATCCCAACCTGGAGGTCATCAGCAAAGTAAAATGTTTGATACTTCTGTTTGTTTCTAAAGAAAATCTCAAAGTCAGAGCCCTCGCTCCTGTGTGTTCTTGGCACAGCAAGAGTTGGCACGACACCATGGACGCGTGGCCAGTGGTGATATCGCAGCACACTGTCTCCGGAAGCAGGAACGTTCAGCTCATCTGAGCTATTTAACCCCTGCCTTGCTATTGCTATGGCAACGTGTCAGCTACTGGTGGGCAGGCCCTGGTTTCTAGGGCACTTCTGACACCTGCAGAGCGTACAGGCAGCTTGATGCAATCTCAGATTCGCTTTCCATACCCATGTCATGTTAACTGCAGACTGCAGATCTCAGTGGCAGTAAACCAATGTTACTATCTGGGATGCTCCTGTGTAGAGCTAAGGACCTGACTGTGTGAAGGCAGGAGGTGGGAAAGGGCTCTCTCCAGGGCCATGGAGCTCTCATTGGCAGGTTAGGGTGTGCATGGGGTTTTAAAGCTGTCAGCTGACCAAAGCTGGGTCATCCTAGTCATTTACAGGGGTCAGTAGCCACACTCGGGATCCTTTTTGAATCATGCTGCTAAAACTCAGTACCTTCTCACCAGCATGGGCACTGAGGATCCTGTTGGGCACAGCACTGGGGGGCACACAGCTGCCAGTGGTGAGTTCATCGGTTCTCGGCCAGGTTTCCCTCTCGAAAATCATAGAATCATAGAATCACTAGGTTGGAAAAGACCTTAGAGATCATCCAGTCCAACCGTATCTGTCCATCACTAGACCATATCTTTCAGCACCTCATCCACCCGTCTCTTAAACACATCCAGGGATGGTGACTCCACCACCTCCCTGCGCAGCCTGTTCCAGTGTGTGATAACCCTTTCAGCTAAGAACTTCTTCCTTACGTCCAATCTAACCCTCCCCTGGCGCAGCTTGAGACCATTCCCCCTCGTCCGATCAGCTGTCATTAGGGAGAAGAGACCACCACCCACTTCTCCACAACCTCCTTTCAGGTAGTTGTAGGCAGTGATCAGGGCTCCTCTCAGCCTCCTCTCCTCCAGGCTAAACAAGCCCAGTTCCCTCAGTCGCTCCTCATAAGACATATTCTCCAGACCCTTCACCAGTTTTGTGGCCCTTCTCTGGACGCGCTCAAGGACCTCAATGTCTTTCTTGTAGTGAGGGGCCCAAAACTGAACACAGTACTCGAGGTGCGGCCTCACCAGTGCCGAGTACAGGGGGAGAATCACATCCCTGGACCTGCTGGCCACGCTGTTTTTGATACAAGCCAAGATGCCGTTGGCCTTCTTGGCCACCTGGGCACACTGCCCAGGAAAAAAGGATTAGAAAAACGTCCTGTGGGCAGAATTGACCCCAAGGCCACTGGCAGGGCCATGCTGACTTATTTCTGTACATTGAATAATAGGCAACTTAAGCTGCTGAGTGGCACAGCTCAGATATTATTTCAGGTACAATGTTGCGGAGGTGTCCTTACCTTGAGGCAGTGGTGTGTTTTTAACAGAGCCTTTTAGTGACACTGGTCTTCCATCACCACAGCAACTCTAATAACTGCATGGGCATTTTTTTTCTCTAGGTGAATCTGAGGTCAAAGTCAAGTCAATAATCCCCGTTTACTTTACTTTGTTACTGTTTTTCCTTTTTCCTTGTCTGTAACGTTAATACCTCCATTTCCCTCAACACGTGCATCAATATGAGTACTGCTAGAGAACGGACTACCATGCTCTGCTGAAGCAGTGCTAATACTGTACTCTACTGCTGTGGATTTATATTAGCGTTAAATTGAGAGTGGCTCATGCACCAAAGGGGCAGAGGGTCATTCATCACGTGCTTTGCAAGGAACAGGAGCTTTTTCCAGACCAGAAAAGTGGTGATGCTGTGGTTAACATGAACTAAGTAAGCTGGACTTAAATTCATCCTACTTCTTGGTGTGATGTAGGATGTACTGTCTTGGCCTGAGTTTGTCCATGTTAATTAAATATAAGCTAAATGCTGCTTCTCCCCTAGGTTGTACAAAACTGATGCATAGTCTGCAGACCTTTCACTGTCCGACCTTTAGTACCTACAGGATGTGGAAATCTATTTGTTTCATCTTACTCCATTTTTCCACAGGACTCCTGATTCTTCCAATTTATCTGTGATGGATAGAGAATGAAGCAGGCTTAGGTCACATATGAAGCAGGAGGAAGCAGGATAGTCTTGTGGTTAAGGTAATTGGCTGTGATCTAGGAGAAGTAGCTTTAATCTCTGGTTCTGTCATAAGGTTCCTGTGGGAGGCCTCATAGAAGTTTCTCCCAACTTTTTGAAAGTAGCTGTTAGTTAATATTTTCTTCATTATTTTCTGGGAATTACATGTAGGGCATAGAAGTCTGATTTTCACAAAGCCAGCTGAAGTCAATAAAACCTGCAGATGTGGGGTCGCTCTGAGAATTGGAGGTCTTGGGTGATTGACATTGTACATTCAGTAACCAGAGGTGAAGAAAGGAGGTCTTAAAAGGTCTGAGTTCAGTCCATCAGATTTATTGCAGATTTTCTGTTTCATCTTGCCCAAGGCAGCTATAGCCATGTTCAAACAGCCTTAAAGCAGGTTTCTTTCCCTTGACTGCATGGAGACAAGAATCTGGCAGAGCTGGAGGGGAGAGATCTGAACATCACTTCTCTTTCAACTGGAGATGATACTGTAATTGCGATGCTAAAGGTAAACACCAGTGGTAACTGAATGTAAACGTACACTTTCTGTCCTTATTTCTCTTCTGCATAATAATAAAATAATAAAGATAGCTTTCTTATTTCACATGAATGCAGTGGTTACATGTACAACAGGCACAAGTGGCTTTTGTCCATGCCAAAACTCTCCAGAACTCTCTTAGTCTCCAAACCAGGAAGGCTGTATGCAAACTGCCAATTGGAAGTGGCTTCTCATCTCTCCAAACCATGCCTGGGAATGGCTTGGGAAAATGCTGGTTGTCCCAGCCTGTGTCCATGCCAAGGACCATTCCAGCAAGGCAACAAGAGCAATGGCAGAGTTGCAGTATCCAAGAGTGGTCTCTGTCATTGTTCAATTTCCTCCTATAGGTGAAGCCTCTAGCTCCCAAAGGAAATCAATAAAAGAATATGTCCTCAACCCTCTGCATGAGAGGGGAGGCGTATTTCTAGTATATGATAGAAATTCCCTTTTATTCTTTGTTCAGCTCTGGGTGTGAGGAGCACATGGGTGGCAGGAGGAAGGACTGAAATGAGTAAGTCTTTGAGAACTCTTACTCTAGGTGCTGACTAACTGCTGTCACCAGCCAGCATCAAATACAACCACCTCAAGACACCTCAGCAAACCTGAGCCGGTATACAGCTTTCCAACAGTCCCTTCTTTTAGCTGACTGAGCTGGGCAATGCTTATATGCAAACAGAAGCTCAGACAGCCTTAATCCTCGCACTTACACGGGCTTGGCCCTGGAACCTAATTAAGGCAGCTAGACCCAAGTTTGATCTACCCATGCTCTGAGTTGATAGATGTAACCTGTCTTGGGAAGCCATATGTTCTGCCTGCTCCAGGAGTCTTGCTTTAGGTTAAAATGTATGTCAAGCCCTGCTTACTGCCAGAATCCAGGCAGCCTGTGCATCTGCCTTGAGTGTCATGCATTAAGCCCTGCGGAGAGGCAGGAAACATAGGCGAGAGTTCCATGCTGAACTGACAGGGCTGTGCAGTGTCTAGATGGAGCTGGCAAGCATCCTGCCAGCCCGAAGGCCAGACAGGGGAACTGGAGTGTGACAGCTTCTGCCATATACACAAGCTATAATATCAGTTTAGCTTAATGGTGTAACAGCCCTCCAGTCAGGATCATGCCTTCACATAAATCTGGCTGGGTTTTTTATGTTTTGTTTGTTTGGGTTTTCCTAACCTATTTTCTGATGACCAATCAGGAAGCACTATGCTGTCTGCTTTGCTGGGATTCTCCAATTCAGACCTTAACAGGCATTACTGGATAGGTTCAAGGGACTGAAAGGCACTGCTTTGTGGCCTTAGTCAAAAAAATCACTATGGTCATCTTGAAGCTTTGTGTAATAAAACCTGACACACTCCTGTAGAGAATAATAGCCAAATTTTGTCCCAGGTTACATGTACTCAGTCTGGCTGAAGAACACGAAACAAGGATTGTACTGATGGAATTCAGGCTTTACTCTTTGGCCACACTAAGCCTGTTCCTCAGACAGGAGTTTTCCATCGACTTCAATGCAAGTTGGATCATATTCATATTTTTTTCCATAGAATCAAAAAAACCCAACAATCAGAATCTTGCAGTCTCCTCTTGGCCCATTTTCAGGCAAAATTTTCACTGTAAATGAACCAAGAGGTTTAGAAGAAAAAGAGCCATAGGGATTGCCCCATCCCCATGATATTATTTGTAGTTGCCATTTCTCATAGTATTTTCAATACTGATAATTTACTGCACCAAATTATACTTCATTATACACCTTCAAACCCTGATTCTTCAGATTGTATGAGTGGAAACTTGGCATAAAGACTGCAATCCCAGGTTTTATTTTAGCTTATTTTTAAGAAAAAAGATATTACTGATTTATAAGGCAGCAAATCCTCCAAATTTTATATAGAGTTCCAAGTACCTTTTCTTTCACAAACTCTGGACGAAAGCAGGTTTATTTTTAAATACAGAAACTGATTTTGTTAATCTTTTTGCAAGTTTCAATATTACCAGTTCATATGAGTCTTGGTAATTCTGACAACCCTTCCAAGGGTGTTTCCTGTAATTTGGGGCTTTCCTGAGAGGTGCTGAGTGCAGTCAGCTCTGATTTGTTAATACACTGGGACCTGGTGTTGTTCTGGATGAAAACTAAAGAGAAAAAAGCATGGGCAGAGTTCTGTTTCTCAGCAAATGACAAACCTATTTTTCACCCCACTCCAACAGCAGTTGTTTCAGGTGTACAGCTGCGTTTGCTGCTATCAGCACAGTGACATCATTTTGCACAGAGAATGGCTTCATTGGGCCAAAACTGGTCTCCAGTTTGGCTAGGAGGGAATCATATCTTTTGTGACTTTGGCTGGAGATGGATTCCTGTACAGGAGATCAGATTTTATAAGCTTTTTAAGAGCAGTGGCAGGGTTTGAGGTCCCTCAGAAAACATATCTGGAGTGCACAGGAGTTTGGAGCATTCCTTCTGACCGATTTGCATGAAGTAAGGATTATTCCCTTATATGCTTCCTAGGAAAAAAAGAGTCTGACATTGACTCCAACCCATTAATAAAGAAGGTTGAGGCCAGGAATATTGCTTGCCTTTCTCAGATCTTATTCTGGGAAAGTCAAAGTTAATTTTTTCTCTGGCTTAAAAGCTCTTCACAGCGGTCTGAGAAATTATCCTTTTGTTTTGATGCTGTACCTCACAATAGCCATTAGTCCTCCCGTTCAAAACCCCATTTAAAAAAAAAAGAAAAAAGGATTCGGATTCCTGTGAATACAATCCCCATGAGAATATCGTGTAGTTAGGATAACACACAGTCAACTGGGGTTATTTTGCATCTAAGGAGATAGAACAATATGGAGCTATTCTCACTTTTTCTGGAACTTTTCTCACTGAGAGAACTTTAGAAAATCTATCTAATTTATAGGACTCCTTGGGCCTGGGGACCACACATCAAGCTGCAGTATTTAACATATCATAGCAGCAGCACAATACCATATAAAAATAACACAATAAATGATTAATAGACTAACTCGCTCAAACTCATTCCCTCTGATTATTTCTTTACAATTAAAACAAGTTGGTAGAGTGCTTTCAAAAGAATAAGTGATTGCTCTCTGAAGCTATCCACTGCTGGTATTTGTTTAAGTTTAAAAGAGCAGGAGCTCATTTGGCTGTCTGCTCAGCACTGTGTTGTGCCATACAGACACCCCTCCCAGTTTCCAGACATATCTTCCCCACGGCTCAGCTCTACTGCCCCAGATGCAGGAAGCATCATGGCTCGTGCATGCCGTGCTCTGGCGATACCCTCCTGGTAGATGGCTGCTGGTCATTCCTAGCAATATAAGTGAGACAGCCTTGGGGCAGAGCATCGCCTGAGCTGGTCTGCGCCTGGCTCTAGGATTGAGCTAACACAGAAAAGGCTGGGAAGCTCTTCCCCCTCAGCTTAAAGAAATCTGGAAAGACGTACCTGGCCAGCCCAAAGCTTCAAGACAGTGAGATGTAAGAATCTGCATAATTCAAATACATTTATAATTCACTCTTTTGTCAAAAAAATTGTCATTGGCACTTGCACTGAGCTGTCAGGATACATACATGACAACACTGTGGGGCCTTACCATGGGCAAATTAACCGAAGGAGGACTACAATATATGTACATATCCCAGGGGCTTTTCATGGCAACATTAGAGGCAATACACTCTGGGATACAGCATATTGCTTTAAGGGAGGTACTGTTGCATGGGACGTTTGTGAGTGTGTAGGGACAAGCCTGCCATTGTGCAATTTTCTGTGCCTGTCTTTTTAGTGTGTAGAACGGAATGTAACGGAGGCATCCCCAGTTGCCATTACTTCTAAGCTCACAGACATGGCATGGAACAGTACAGAGCACATCTGAAGTCCCAGGTCTGGGTGCAGCCACACCCACCAGTCACAATCTGGTGGGCTGCATGTTGCAACAGGGTTTGCAAGGCACCATCCCTCTGTCAGAGGGAAACCCATGTGTCTGAGAAAGGAAGGAAATGTGCTGTGCCCCAGCAGGTCTGTTGGTCTACTAGGATAACTAGGATTGCAACATAAAGCGGAAAAAACATCTGCCCTGCAACGGAGACACATCTATTGTGATACATGGATGAAAAACTTTGGAATGATGAAAGCAGCTTCTCTGGAAACATACACTACTGCCAGTGCCACAAGCATGGGACCAGATGTGTTAGCCCAAAAGCTGGTCTTGCTTGCTGTAGAAATACTGACTCCATTGACTGTTGCTATTTTGTGGAAACCAGCTGAAGTCAGGAAGTCGCAAAACAGTCCCAGGACATTGCTTCTTGGGGAGAGTTGGGGCTCTGAAAAACACAGAGGAAATACTGGAGAAGCTTGAGGTGATGGAGTTTTCAGAGTATGTGTAGATATGAACAACTGTCTGGACACATGCTCCACTTTTCTCCCTTGAAATATTCCTGAGTACATCAGTGGAGCAATACAGACACTGACAGACCACAGGCAACGGCTGACAAGCAATAACGTGATTCTTGGGGCAAGGTACTCAGTGGCACACTTTTGATGCAGATTTTTGAAAAGTTGTTAGCAGGGCTTTTTTACTGTGTGTAGGAAAGAATGTCACTTTCAAATACATAATTCTGTGGTATTTCTGAATGAGGAAAATCTAAGTATGAGGGAAAGAAAAATACATCCTTTGTTGCTCTCTACACACTAGTCTTGACTGCAGTCATGGCTTTGACCCTTCTGCTTGCATCATCCCAGAGAAAGGGTCTGTGTTGCCTTTTTATTTTTACCTCAGAAGTCTGTTCTCTGCTATTCAGAGCCTAGAGTCTTCCCTGGGGTGGTCACAGTCAGGAAAGACTTCTTGTGATGAGGACATGACTGTGATGCATTTACTTGCCTCATTCTACTTAATCTCCCTGGCATAACTGAGAGAAATACTTAATTTTGACCCAAACCTGGTTTCACCTTGCTTCACTCTTCTGAAAGCAATGTTTTCTCCTGTTTTGTAATGAGGATCTCAGTTCCTGCAGGTCCAGGAGAGTGGGATTCACCCAATCTCTAATTGCTGAAGGTTTAAAAATGGCACTTTTTGCTGAGTCCAGGCAAGAACAAGGGTTTAGTGCATTGTCTCTTTGTGGTAAGCTAAAGGTACCTGCTCAAATACAGAGCTTGTCAGGAAAACAATTTTTTCCTACACAAAATGTAATTTTAAAAAGGTACAGAGGAAGTGGAGCCAGTGATCAATTTAATCTCAGTGAGCAGACTTGAAATTTCAGCTACTGCAACCAGTGCACAGCTGTGGGGGACAGATATTGCAGAGCAACAACTGTAGCTAAAACAGACCAGAAGCAGCTCACAGTGCCTTAAGGCTGATGACCCAATATACATAAAACCGTTGATAGTTTGTCCTCCTACAACTCACTTATGTGTGGACAGCACAAATGTATGATGAGGTTTGTGTCTGTGGTAGTAGGGTTTGCCCAATCCCTAATCCCAGAGGGGGTAAAGGCTGGCATTTCTTGCTGTCTACTGGCAGTAACAAGGAGCTAATGCATGTTTCTGTTTCTTGTAAGCTAGAAGTAGGTTCTCACATATAGAGCCTAGAACAAAAATGAAATTTCATGATATGTTTGCCCTTGCTGCTGCTCTGTGCAGACTGGAGCTCCCTAGTACTTATTCTTTGAGCTGAAGAAAAGGCAGGTGATGGTGGCAGCAGGATTCCAAGGCTGAAGTAACACACCTAGCCTCTCATCAGGGCTTACCCCTGCTAGCTGGTTCCATACTAACACGGTCATGCAGATTTTTTGGCTCCAAACACCAACAGCGCATGCTTGTGTCTACCCACAGTGAGCTCTGTCAGCAAGACTTGCTACTGCACATCAAGCTTCAGATAAAATCTTGAAGTTGTTGGATGTCTTCCTAGGATGTGCTGAATACCCTCGTCTCCCTTTCACCTTGGTGGGAAGCGAGCAGGACCACAGCACCGCTCATTCCCTGTGTTGCATCATGGAGGTTCAGGATGCCAGTGTGTAATATTTCTGTACACAATGAATAACACATTATTTAGTTGAGCAATGAGGTGTGGATGGGTTTGATTTCCTGGGCAGAATCAGCTCTGTTTCTGAGGTGGCTAGTGCAGCCTCTGTCAGTATGGTAGCAGGATGTACTGGTATGGATGCCTGTTGGATCCCTGGGCTTAAGGGTGAGATTTCAGGACTGTGGCTTCATCACAGACACAAAACTTGGAGAGAAAGCTAGTTCCTGTCTGCAGGAATAGCCCTCCTTGTATCCCCATTACGATGCTGAACGCAAATATACGTTTATTTTAATACAAAATGATAATTAAGCATTAGAGTAGTGTAATATCCTTTTAGATTAACACTGAACACAACAAATGTTGCTGACTATTCAGTAGTAAGGTGAGCATTAGATGTTAAACATTAAAACATTAATGTTTTAATCCTAAACATTACATTATTAGCATGTAATATCCTTTTAGATTAACACTGAACACAACAAATGTTGCTGACTATTCAGTAGTAAGGTGATGTGAGGACTCTTACTTTCCTGTCAATGTTAATAAAGCATGAGAGGTTCTGTTATTTAACTTGTGATAAGGAAATCATTCCTCCCTGTCAGTTATGCAATATGCAAAGACCAACTTAACGAGCTTTCATTGTCATTTGCTACAAAGATAAGGAATTGAAAACTAACAACATATGGGCACATACACACAAACACACACACCCAGACCCACACAAATACAAATATATACATGCAAACGACCCACAGCCAACTGAACAGACAAAAATAATTCTGTCTCTTATTTGATAGCTGTTATATCTTAGCCTTCTTCTTCAACAGGGAAAAAACCCCTTGTAACTTATTATTTTTCAAAGTTTAAAAAGCCTCAAGCAATGATGGGGCATGTTACAAGTTATGCCAAGCAGTCATTATTCCCAAGCACATAGCTCTAGCTATTTTTGGATAAATACACTTTATTAGTCTTACATACCACAATAGGCACTGGGATGTGGTAGGGAAACCAGTGTGACCTGGGAAACTGAGACCCAGGTACGTGCCTCTCTTCCCTGTGACACCTGATTGTGTGCTTGAACTTGGGTGAATCACTCCACCGCTCCTCCTTTTCCCCTTCCAGCCCTTTCCTTTGTTTATGTTCAACAGCGCAAGAGCGAATCCAGTAAATCTTTGCTGCTGACTTTTACAGACATACCAGTTAGACTGTAGATCCCAGTTCTCAAGGGTGGTACAGTCATCATCGGTTTTTCCAGGCCTGGATGATGCCAAGGAATAGGGCTGATTTTCACAAGGCAACACAGCTGTTACTCCAGCCTCCAGGAAAAGCCTGTTTACAGATTCTTGTTGGAGATGCTTTAGGAAAGTTAGGAGCCTCTCTTTTCACCCTCAGAGGGAATTGAACTTAGCCAAGGTTTGACCTGCCCACTGGAAGTGCTTATTTCAGGTTATATAGCTATCTAAAGGAATGTGATAAAGTGCTGCCTGTGAACATAACATGTAACTGCTCTCTCCCAGACCTAAATTTCCTAAACAGATAAGGAGTTCTCTCTTATGTTTTTACCACAGGTAGAGTGGCAGCATGTATTAAAGCCTTCACACTGCTAAATCAAAACTCTATCAATAAAGCAGAAACTAGAGCCTGCGCAAGGCTTTTTGATAGCTGACGAACAGTAAACATTTGCTTTTATGCCACCTCACTGGAAAATGTCACAGTTTACACTGACGTTACAGCATTTTGCAATGAAGAAAGACAAGTGACATAAATCAGCTACTAATTTTACTGTGGATGAAGCAATTATTTTAAATAATTTGTGGTCAAGGTTGCTTGCCACTGCACTTTTATTCAAACTCATTTGAAGTAATGCTTTCTTAACCTCACTAAATAAAACTGGGAAAACTAGAAGGCAATAGATCTTCATTAGGGTCCCATGTCTATGTGTCAGCCAAATCATTATCATTAGCAAATCCATCAGGCATATCTAACCTTGGTCCAGCATTTATATCTAATAAGATCATTAACTGTTTCATTTACGTCTTTATTGAAGTTCCCTGAGCCACCGTTTTTTGGGCCATCCTTTCGTCAATGAATCATATATTACTAGTTCGATACTGAAGGCAAGATTGTGCTCATGCCACTTGGATTCCTGAAAAGTCATATGTCAATGCTTATTCAAGGATGACCCAGTTTTCTACATTTTTCTTTTAGACAATAGCATCTTTCAGGGGAGAATTCATAATCTTTGTGAACTAATCAGAGAAAAAGTGCTAAGCAAGTCTGAACACACTCATAAAATTGATAGATATGAACAAGGAAGATCAAGAGAAAAATGTCTGTAGTTCTTGAATGGCACAGAGGAATTGATATTGGTTAAAGAAAGTTAAGTATATTCTTCAGATTCACTCAATGGAAGAAAAAAGATACAGCATCTAGTAACAGAGCAGTGTGACTAAGTAATTCTGTAGCAACTGTAAAACTGAAAAAGCAACATACATATAGCAGAATCCAGGTCAAGAATCTAATGATAAGTATGAAAGAGTAGCATAAGTAAGTAGGACAAAATGAGAAAGGCCAGCACTCAAAATAAGATAGAGATATAAAGGGCAACATGAAAACACTGTGTAACTTCCTTGGCAGTAAGAGAAGGACCAGAGAAATCATTGACCAGCTAATAAATGGGACAGGAAAGCTAATAACAAAACATGCCAAGAAGGCCAAAGTATTTAATGTCTTTTATTGCTTCAGTCTTCATTAAAAGCCTGACTGTAATCAGACGGTTGACACAGTTAACACCAGCCACAAAAGGGTAAGAACTCAGGCAAGAATAGGGCAAGAAATGTTTAGAAACTGTTTAGATAAATTAGATTTTCTCAGATCAGTCAGGCCTGTAATTCACCCTGTGTTACTTAGGAACTGGCTGAACAATCCTGAAGGCCATGGTAATTATCTTTGAGAATTTGGATGATGCTGGGCTAGAAAAAGGCTTACAGAGTGCCTATTAAAAACAAGAAAGAAAGAGGACACGGAGTCCCAGTTGACCTGACTTTCATTTCCCAGAAAGATCCTTGGACAAGGGATTGAATGATGTGCAAGAGAGCAGAGCGATCAGTAGTTATCAATGTGATTTGTCAAGACCAGATCATATCAAACCAAGATGTTTGTTTGTTTATTTTTCCTATGACAGGGTAACAAGTCATGTGGATATGCAAGAATTTAGTAAGCTTTTTGACACCACCTCGAATGGCATTTCATAAGCACCCAGGGAATTGTGGTCTGAATCATGGGCCTCTAACTTTGCTGGGCTCGATGAACAACAATACTGAAAAACATGCTGCATTGCTTTCCATGTCAGCTTTGAAGGTCTCATGAGCACTCTGCTGCCCTAAAATCATGGCTTCAAGACCACTGATTCTTGACAAGGCTGCTGCAAAATACCCACACTATGTATTGGCAAATGACAGCCAAGACCTGTTGTCAGCAATTCAGTATTGCACTGAAAGGATTTATCAGGTAAGGCTCTGTAAGAGGCTGTCCTGGGGTCCAGACCCACTGTTATCATTACAGTGACTTAAATGATGGACTAGAGAGCACATATTTTAAGTCTGCATATGACTCTAAGCACTAACAAATTGCAAGCATCTTGGAGGACCGGCCTAAGAAATTGGAGAAACATTTTGAAAGATACAGTATAACATTGAATATTAATGGACATGTAGATAGGGGTAAATGCCTCCCTGAATACTTGATGGGAAATGAGAGGAGAGGTAGCAAAGATCTGGGAATTGTAGTAGTTCATGAGCTCAGCATGAGTCAGTAATGGCATCCTGTTATGAAAGAAGCAAATATTATTCTGGGATATATAAACAGCAGAGTTGTACAAAAGACACATGAGGTAATCCTTCCACTGGTAAAGTCTCCAGTAGGGAGCCGATTCCAATTTTGGGTACCACACTTCAAGAAATATTGCAGAAAGTCCAGGGGAGCGAAATGAGCCTGGTCAGAGGTCTAGAAAACATGCTCTGCAGGGGCAGGTGTCAAGAAATGCGTTTGTTTAATATATGCGGAGAAGGCTGGTGAGAACTGTGCCTGCCAGGCTTCGAATAAATAAAATGCTTCTTCAATGAGGTGGTAATAAACCTTTCTGTCGCTATTCATTGTGGATAATACAATAAGTTATAAGCGTAACAAAGATGTAAGTTGGC